>NC_031773.1:67215591-67218118 GCF_001522545.3 Parus major
ATTACATTACATTATATTACATTACATCATATCATATCATATTACATAATCTATATTATTAATTAATAATATATTAATAGTATATAATATACATACTATATTTATACTACATAATATATTAATATGTGTATTATTAAATAATAATATGAATAATTAGGTATTAATAATAATAATTTAAATTATCTATTTAGAACATGCCAAGGGTTATTTGACTACCATATCTAGAGATCAGCTTCTGTTTGCTATAACCCACACTGTGTGGTTAAGGCTGAATGTAAGTCAGAGGACATCAGATATTTCCCATCCTTTGCAGTGCCCAGGGTGGGATCAATGATCCTTGGGGTCCCTTCCAGCTGAGAATGTTCTGGGATTGAGTGGTGAGAGTGAACCTTGTCATGAATTGGATTCTCAGCTTGTTCTCCAGAGCATGTAGGAAAGGCATTGTGAAACAAATCATAAAAGGCTCTTTGGAGCCTTGGGTGTGAAAAAGACAAGTCAGGAGCAGAGCTAGATAAATTATAGAAACTGCCTGACTCACATGGTGGGAGGAGCCTTTGAAGTGGGGAGAAACCCTCCAAAGATCTGTTCCCATGCTGTTCACACAGGCATTCACATCAGCCTCGTCTGCTGCCATACAAAAGGAGGGTGTGAGTGGGGGGTCTTCAACACATGGCCCTCACAGGGGGCTCTGAGCTCTTCCATCCCCAGGCAAGAAGCATGTGCTGAATTTAACACTTCTACCCTCAACATGGGCACAGTTTGCATGTAGGAAGCAGCCAGTGTATAGCTCTGTTACAAAAATCAAAGCTTTCTGCTTAAAAGCCATATTTCAAGAGCAGGTTTTTTATTAAATTGAGTTCATATGGGCTCCTTTGCTTCATTTAGACTAAATACAGAAATTCTTCTAGCCCAGAAGCTGACCAGGAATCTAAATTTTTTTTAAAAAAACCACTTTATTCTCTACAAGTATTTCATCTTCACAAATATTTTGATCTCCAGGAGAAGCATAACTTCTAAAACTTATTGCAGGTGTAAAAACCAAACATCCAACCCCTGTTACACCACTCACTCCTGCTCCACAACAAAAGAAATCAACATCCTCCAAGAAATCAACATCATTGTCCTAATTAAAGGAAAAACACAGGAACACCTAAAGAACCTGAACTTGCTTGGTCGTGTCCTTGAGCAGAGACCACTAATTAAAATCAGAATTGGTGATATTTTATATCTCACCACATCAGAAGGATGAATATAGGAGCATTCACAGAAATGGGCTGGGAGCACCACTAGCCACAGGATTTATTAGATTTATTAGAGTCACACTCCCACAAGATAAAATGGGACCCACAAGTAATCCAGTGTTTGAAAGGGGTAGGTGTGAATTAAAGCTTGAGAGTGGATTTTCCAGACAAAGCATCTAATCCCAAGGCCTGGATAACACAGCTGTATGAAAGGCATCAGCAATGAGCTGCAATTCCATGCCTAGGGATACACAATGATCTGATATCCTCTTTTAAACTCATAATACAGCATCATTTTAAACTCATAATACAGCAGCATCTTGATTCCTTGAGTGGGCATCAAGCAGGGGCCATCCACAGCTCTACCCTCTCCCATTTCCAGCTCCTTGACCTGGGATGAAACTCCCTGGTGAGACCAACAGCAGGAGATTTTGGAGCTTCACAAAAGTTATTTTCCAGTTATTTTCAGCACAGCCTGTTTCCAGCTCCACACAGCTACAAAAGTTAACCATAAACTAATTTCCTTACTTAAAGAAGTCATGGTTCATTTTTTGCCTCTGTTTAAAACTTTATGTGAGATGAAATGTTGAGGCTGACAAGCTTGAAATGAAATATCAGAACATTCCTTGACCTTGTCATCACCGCTCGCTTTTTGCTCTTCTGAGCAATGAAAATATTTTATTTGAAAAAAACCAGCATATTCCCATGAAACTTGTTGATTTTCATGAATTGGCATTTTCCAGAAGGGAAAAAAAGAAAATAGTTAGCTGGAAATTCTTCAAGTAGCTCTCTAAAAAAGCAGAAAAATTGCCCCAGCCAGTCCAGTTTGAATTCCCCAAGAGCTTCTGATTTGCTCCTTTGACTGTGGCCAGAAGACAGAGCCTTCCCTGAATTCCCTCCTGCAAGACTGCATAATGTGAAATAGTTCTCACTGCTTTTTGGCTTGCTTTACATTATCACAAATCACAAATCCACGTGTGTGTTACATTAATGGACCTGATGTGAGCAGTGGTGGGGTAAAAATTCTTTTTTGGCATCCAGAAATCAGTGTTTGCTGCAGGAACATCCACAAACAGTCTCTGGTTTCTGTGCAGGACTCTTTGTCAGAGCCCTTTGTGGCTGCCTCCACATTTGTTTTCTCTGAATCTATTTTAACATCAAAATTAATTTATTGTAACAAAAAAAAAGAGCTCATAAGGATGATCCTGTGGCTCCTTCCCATCTTTCTGATGGTGCATCCCACTCCCCAAAGAGCATCCCTTCCAAAGAGCATCCCTTCCAAAGAG
>NC_031773.1:67218313-67228180 GCF_001522545.3 Parus major
TCCCCCCCAGCCACAGACTGCATTTCCCAGGGGGTTTGCTCCTGTGCTGCTCCCAGCCACAGAGGGTGATGGAGAAACAGCTGCCCTGGGGCCAGCTGATGGGAATGAGAGGGCAGGGAGGGTGGCAGAGCTCTCAGCAGGGGCTCTGCAAGCTCCTTGGCTGCTCTCTTTGCTGGGCAGGCTGCTCTGGAATGAGGCTGATGGAGAGAGGAGACACCATGCTCTAAAGATTCATCACACTTCACCATCCAAGCTCTTTAAAAGAGTAAAACACCAGCAAAACCGAGTTTGGGACAATTTAGGAGAGACTGTTAGCAGTACCAATACTACTACCAATACAGCAGCCTGTTTCCAGCTCCTGGAATTGAGAATGATACACCTGAGTGTTCAGCCAGAGCCCAGATTACATTCCTCCATCCCAAGAGAATCAGCAAGCCCTGAAGTTACTGTGGTGCTGAAATACAGTTTTTAAACCTGTGGTTTAATTATTCACTCTTGATGAGGAAAATTGTTTGTCTAAGCATAAATATTCAAAATTACAAGCCATGATCTATAAGTAAAAGCTTTATTTTCATTATTTACAGCTACATTTGATACTGGCCTTGCTAATGATGTGATGCTTATGTCTGTGTAACGAGTTATCCAGCAAAAGCACAATATTTCAGCTGAAGGAGAGTTTATTGGGAGAGTTGACCAAACTCTGCACTTCATCAGGGTAAAGAGGAATCCTTTCTTTATAATACTACACAAGTTATACCAGGACATGGGCACTACCAGCCTATTATTCAATATTCCCAGAGGGCTGCAGGTTTGGGAAGTATATATTGAAAACTTGCCAGTATTCAGCTTCACTTTTTTCATAAATCTTCATGGTTTCATTCCTGTTGTTTTTCCTTTGTGCAGATGGGAATGGTGGAACATTTCCATGATGGAGATGAAGTAGTCTTCCCATCACTGTGGCTTTTTTTCTTTAAATTAGGTGTCGTATCTCAGTGTTAAGCCTTGTGCAAAGGGCCAGCAAATGTTTTTGTCCTGTATCATTACACCAGGAATTGTGCTGAGCTGAGGCCACAATTCTGCTCCACTGTATGCAAGCATATTTCACCTTTTGAAATGCTGAGGAAGGAGATGGCTTCTTCAAAACTAAAGAAATAAAAAGGAACTGTTTCGCAACTACCTTATTATAAAACCATTCTTTTGTGTAAGAGATTTTGCTGTTAGAATGGTATCTCAAACTTTTGCATAATTTGGTTAGGAAGGAACACAAAAAATCTGTTTTGATTGTATTTCTCAAAGGTTTTGGAACATCCTAAAATAGTTTGGAAACTTTGCAGGAACACATTTTATAATGAGATTTGTGGGACTCTTTGCTTCTGCTTGAACTGGAGTGTAGAGGGAAAAAAAAACCTTCAACAATGTTTAAGCAGAGTTTTCTAAGACTGAAACAGGTCTGGTTTGAGATGGGAATATTTTGTTCCATCTGTACTGGTATGGTATATATGAGTGAGGAACTAACTGTCTTAAATGTACTTTGTGTTTCCCCTTCTAATGTCACATTAACTTACTGTAGTCCACTATTTTTTACACTGTAATTCTACCTCTGAGAAACTGGGAGGTTCAGATTTAATTACACAAGAAGCAGAAGGTTAATTGGTAAGGGAAAGGCAGTAAGGGGAGGTACTTCTGGAAAAGTGTGAACTGTCACCAAAAAGAAGAAAAAAAAAGCGGAATGAGAAAATATGTGAATCCAAACATTCAATTTCTCTGTTGTCTTTGTGATCCTGGCTTCCTAAGGAAACTTCATTTTCCTCCACATCATTCCATCTTGCTCTATTTAGCCATCTGTCTCTTATTTTAATTATTTGCTGACCAAACTGCATCCAAATTTGACAAACAGGTAGAGCTACCTAGTGCATATCATGCCCTGATAGAGCATGTAAAGGCTTAGGTCTGGAAATTGTTCCTTGTAAATTCTCCTCTTCAGACATTGGAGCTTAATTTTGGGAGCCACATCTGAAAAAAAAACAAACCAAAAACCTGTTTTTCTCCCCTCAGGCTGAGTTTCTTCCATAATTGTGGTACTTCAGTCCCTGGCCAGGTTGTGTCAGGTGCTGTGCAAACACAAGAGCAAAGATTATCATGAGTGGTCTCACAGGGCAGAATCATGCCTAGGAAATAGCTCTAGAGGAAAATACATCCAGCCATACAAGCTGGTGTTGCTTGCCAGCCCCACACTGATTCACATTCGCAATACAAGGAGCATTCTTCACCTAAAGGATGAGTCTAGGTACAGCTCTTCATCACCTGTCATATTCCCAAAGTGAACCAAAGAGAGATTTCATTTGAATTACTCCCAGGTGCTGAGTTCAGCTGCAGCTCCAGCCCTGAATTTCTGTGCTGAGGTAGATTCCTCTGTTGCACAACTGCAGTTAATTATTCATGGCCCGTGAACTGCAAGGAGAACAGACCTGGAGATGCGAGACTCATTTTATGCTTGTGAGTCAAATTCACCAGCACTGAGTGAGCAGGTGCAGCCTCAGCAGCTTGAGAGAAAGAAAGTGAATTATTCTCCAGTACAACTGGGCTGCTGTTCAGGGTGCAGGTGGCAGGAGGCTGTGGAAGAAATGGATGTGGCTGGTTTGCTTTCCGTGGCAGTTCTAATGTAGCGTGCAGCTATGTGCTGTGTATTTACTACAGCTTTTACTTTACTACAGCTGTTCTTCTTTCTGGAAATGAGTGTCTGCAGCCTGTGGTAACAGATGCTGTACAGACAGTGTGTTTCACTGGTTCTCAAAATGCTGGAAGTGGTAACAGCCTAGAATGCTGAAGTTCTCTGTACCCTGTGAGGAGAATGCCCCGGCATGGTATAAAGCCCCTGAGAAAACACTAGAGTCCTTTCTGCAGGAGAAATGAAATATTTAGTCCCTAGATGCCTGTGGGGCATGGCAGGAGCACAAAGGGATGTGGAGCTCTGCTCTCAGCGTGGTTCTGCACTGGCTCCTAGCATTTGGCACTTTTGCCACTCGGAGCAAGTCGCTTCCCTTTCTCCTGAACTGGATCTGGCTGAGGGGGAAATGTGGATTCTTCTTCACAGCACAAAGTAGCTGTGACTTTTCTGGACAGAAAATGATGGTTTCCTGTGGCCATCCCAGCTTCTAGAGTGGAGGCTGGCAGAATGGAGGTGCCAGGAATAACACAGCTCCTCTCTCCTGCAAGGGTGGCCATCTGTCCTGCTCTCCCAGCTCTGCACTGGGATCTTTGGCAACCTCCTGCTTCCAGCCTTCTCATTTATGGAATGGGGGCTTGCAGTGCTTCCTCCACCTCCCAGGCCTGCTACAAGGCTCTAAGACACAAGATGCTAGAGAAGGCTAAAAATATCGTGGCTGCTAAAATTTGGAGAGCGTTTGGATCAGAAAATCCAGTGAGAGGCATCTGGAATCCAACAAGGTGCATTCATTTCCAGTTAGACTTTGTCATCTGGGTGGCAATGAATCAATGAGAGGAGAACTTCTATTCCACATGTGCTCTAGCAAGACACTGCATTATTGTTTGTAATACAAGTAGGTGCTGGATAATATTCCAAATAGCACTGCTTTCTACTTTTGGGCCTCTGGCAATGGTGCTAAATGTGTAAATATTGCAGTTCTACATTGAAAGGTGATTCTGCTTAAGAGAAAATTTAGATGGTTTGAATTTTGGTAATATTCTGACAAGAGACATGTTTAAAAATCTGCTATAAAAAGAAAAGCCATGGGACCAGGGCTCTGAAGCAGACATCTTGGCTCTCTTCCCCACAGGCAGTGCAATGCCAAGAGCTCTAAGAACCCCAGCCTTTGTGCTGACTGATCCCAAAGCTTCCTGTGTTGTGAAGAAAAACTGTCAAAACCAAACCATCTCTTCAAAACTTTTCAACTTTGACAAATAAGCAAATGCTAATGAAAAAAAATAAAATAAAAAAAAAATATAAATAAATAAATAAAAAAGAAAGAAAACCCCAAACCAAACCCAACCCTCCTGGAATATTTTTCTCAGCTGTGCTAGTAAACATGGAAGTGCATTGGCTCCAGCTAAGCAAACAGGAAATCATGCCCTGCTGTCTGACTGTGCAATCTGGCAGTGGCAAAATAAAGACTGGACTTAAAGGTGTGTGGGACCACAGCAACCAAGAGAGGTCTGGATCTCTAAATAACACCATGTAACATAAGGACAGTGCCTCTTTATTTTGCCATGCAGGCAATGGAGGCTGATGTTGTGAATCCATCCAGGAGAGCAAACTGGAACCTGCTGTTGGCCAAAACAAATAAATAACGACTTCAGGAAAAAGGCACTTCTGTTCCCTCCTTTTGACTGCCAAAAACATCACTGGTGCCTCCCTAATTGACAGAATTAGCCCTGGGGGTAATTCTGGCTGTCGTGGAGTGCTCTGGGTGTTGAAGGTACCGCTCTATCCACGAGGTGTTATTCCAGTGCTGTTGCTGGGATACCATTCCTTTATGGGAGTACTCATGGTAGTGATACTGCCAGGAGGGGGTGTGGGCAAAACTAGAAATATCTTCCCCACCCACCCTTGGTGTTCAGTGTGATGGTAACTGCTGTTGCCTCTTTCCAGGCTGGGTAAACACCCTGGCTGGCTGTGGAGAAGGCAGCATCCCTCTCCTCCATCCATCCCTCCCTCCCTGCAGGACAGAGAACACAAACCGTGGCCCCTTGGCCATTCTGCAGCCCATCAGTACAGCTCCACTCGTGTCCCAAGTCACCTGCAATGATTCACCTTCCTCTGTGGCTAAAACACCCGTGTGTGGCACCTCAGCCCATTTTGCAAGCAAATCACCATCCAGGCCTGCAGGGATTAGCAACATTGTTTGCTCTGTCTGCCTAATCTGTATTGCTCCTCTTCCCATTTCCTTATTTGCTTTGGGATTCATGTTTGAAGATCTGTGACTCACTCTACTCGTGCTCCTACTGCTTAAAATTAAAATAGGAAAGC
Organism: Parus major; assembly: GCF_001522545.3. Classification (NCBI taxonomy): domain Eukaryota; kingdom Metazoa; phylum Chordata; class Aves; order Passeriformes; family Paridae; genus Parus; species Parus major. Next base: position 67,223,301 of record NC_031773.1, read on the forward strand.
TTCTCCCTCTACACCCTCCACCTCCCAATTTTCTAATGCGTTGCCTTCTGAAGCCATACAACACCTTATGAATGTTTCACCAGAAGGGAACTGACAGAGAATTCCCATCTGTCACATTAACACAGCCTGGTTGGAGATATTTTAAAAAATTTAGATATTGTATGGAGGGAGGGAATGGACAAAGAGCTGGCTACATGGCTGGGAAAAGGAGAGATAATAGGAAACTGTGAAGTTCTGCTACCTTGGGTTTGAGAATCCAGGCCCACCTTGACACTTGCTTCAGCTGCTTTTACACAGGATGAGCAACCACCACGCTCTACCTGCACTGTTGATTAGCACATCTGTGACTGTGGCTTTTGCCATCTTGCTCTGGACCCTTAAAAAACTGAGACACTTTTGTTAGAAGTAAAAAAATATGGTGCCTAACAATTGCCAGAGCTCAAATAAGAATATTTGAAAATTAGCTCTGCCTATGTTTTCAAAGTGAGGGAGGATTCTGCATCTTACCAGCAAGTTTTTTGTACAGTCTCTCCTTTGAGCCAAACTCCTGTGCCACCAAAACCATTGCTTTGGGCATGGCTGTGGTGGGTTCTCAGCCTTAGGTGTGGCTGCTGCATGTGTAGCAGTCAGTTCAGATCTCACCAAGCACACAGGAGCACTCTGTGCTGGGTTGGGAACTGGCTGGATGGCCAGGGAGTGCTGGTGAACACTGCAGCATCCAGCTGGGGGCCAGTGACCACTGGTGTCCCTCAGGGGTCTGTGCTGGGGCCAGTCCTGTTCAATATTTTTATTGGTGACATGGATGAGGGTATTGAGTCTTTCATTAGTGAATTTGCTGATGACACTAAGCTGGGAGTGTGTGTCCATCTGTTGGAAGAGAGAAGGGCTCTGCACAGAGACCTGGAATGTTTAGATGAATGGGCAAAGTCCAGTGGGATGAAATGGTTGGATGAATGGGCAGAGTTGAATAGAATGAAGTTTAATAAGTCCAAGTGCTAAGTCCTGCATTTTGGCCACAATAACCCCCTGTAACACTACAGGCTGGGGATGGTGTGGCTGGACAGTGCCCAGGCAGAAAGGGACCTGGGGGTGCTGGTGACAGCAGCTGAACAGGAGCCAGCAGAGTGCCCTGGGGGCGAAAAAGGCCAGTGGCCCCTGGCCTGGATCAGGACTAGCGTGGCCAGCAGGAGCAGGGAGGTCATTCTTCCCCTGTACTCAGCACTGGTGAGGGCACACCTCAAGTGCTGTGTCCAGTTCTGGGCCCTCAGTTTGGGATGGATGTGGAGATGCTTGAGTGCATCCAGAGGAGGCAACGAGGCTGGTGAGGGGCTGAGAACACAAACCCTGTGAGGAATGGCTGAGGGATATGGGGTCATTTTTCTTGGAGAAAAGGAGACTCAGAGGTGACCTCACCACTCTCCACAACTCCCTGAGAGGTGGCTGCAGTCAGGTGGGGTTGGTCCCTTTCACCAGGCAGCAATTGACAGAACGAGAGGACACAGCCTTAAGCTGGGCCAAGGGAAATATAGGTTGGATATTAGGAAAAAGTCTTTTACAGAAAGAATGATAAAGTACTGGAATGGTCTGCCTGGGGAGGTGGTGGAGTCACCATCCCTGGATGTGTTTGAAAAAAGACTGGATGTGGCACTCAGTGCCATGGTTTAGTTGTGGTGTTAGGGCATGGGTTGGACTTGATCTTGAAGGTCTCTTCCAACCCAGCTATTCTGTGATTCTGTAATTCTGTGATTCTGTGATCCTCTGGTTCTGTGATTCTGTGAAGCGAGCACTGGACATGGTCACTCAGGAGAGAGGAGTGGGACAGCTGAGATGTGTTAACCTTTTCTGTCAGTGAGGCTTTGTGGCTCTGCCCCTGCTGCTACACAAAATAAAGTCTGGTTCTTAGCCCTGAGTTCTCCTCAGAGCTAGCTCCACAGGAGCCAAATTTGTCTCTGAGGCTTCTACTTAGCACCAAAGTGAAGATGAGTGAAGAATGTGAATGATTGAGGCTAATCTAATCTCTGCCCCTGTGTCATTCAGCAGTGAATATTTGTTCTTACCAGTTCAGTCTGACCTGTGGGCTTCTTTCTTTCTGGGGCAGTCCTGAGCAGGAGCCCTTGGTGACCTGCAATCACTTGATGGGCTCACAGAGTGGCAGTGGGTGAATCTACATCACAGGGCATTGTATTCCAGCCAGAGACAGTGAAAGATGGTAATTAGTACAGGGAAAAAAATTAAAAAAATTTAAAAAACCAACAAAAAATAAACAAAAAAGACAAACCACCTTTTTCCTTTGTAGGATTGCTTTAACTCCGAGATGCAAGCACAGACAGTACATTTGTATTTCTCAGTAGGAGAGAGTAGGAGGAGGGCAAAGCGCTATATTGCGGCTTTCCAGGAACTTGCTTGCCTCTGCCTCCTTCCCTGTGTCTCATGCAGCAGCTCTGTCATCACAAGGCTGCTGCTGAGCTCGTGTTTTAGCCCATGCCCACGTCACAGCCCGTGCCACGCAGCTCTCCCCACAGCTGAACACGCTGCAGCCCAGCTCCGAGCGCGGGCGCGGACAGAAACAGCTCAGCCCCAACCCTGATCTCATTTCCACCCGCTACACGAATGTTCCCTTGCTCTGGGCGCTCGCCCTAGCTGTCAGTTTGCCTCCTGCAAAGCGGTGATAACCTTACAATAGAAGCCCAGGTTTTCAGAAGAGCTCAGCCTCCCACTCTGACAGCCAGACTTGACAAGGAAATCACCTCTGCTTCAGGCACCAAAATGTTCATAGGTAGAAAAGAACTCCGGCACACCGAGTCCTCAACTCCTCACACAATCTGGGCAGCAGACTCTGCTGCTAGGGTTGTTGGAAACTTTGAAAAATTTGAGCCTTCTTTAAAAGAGAACTCAGCTTTTCAGAAAGTCTGGCTCCAATTTAGGTGTTGAGCACTCAAAAATTTGAGTCTGAGCTCTCTGAGAAATCTGGCATCTAACAAAGGAGTGCTGCGAGGATAGATTAATTAATGTGAGATCCTGGGGTAACGGTGTTGACAGGCCTGCTAAACTTTGTAAAGAAGTGAGGAAGAGTTGCATGTATTGAAATTTTAGGGAAAATACCTAGTAGGTGAGAAATTATGGCTCACTGTGGATGTGCCACAACATAAGGAAAACCACAGTAAGTTCTCCCACAGCTGAATTCTGCCGCTGGCAGGATGAATACTGTTGCCAGTGACAGATATCATACTATTGGCACACAATTTTAGAAGCTTTAAAACATTAAGGCACAGGCTTTTACTGAGGTGGAGAAACACAGTTTATCTTTAATCCTGGCTCCCTAACCAAGCAGTGCAAAGAATGTTTGAAAGCTGTTGCTGTGTTGCTATTAGATTCAACCAGAAAATTTGTTGTCAGGTGGACTTTAATTTTCCAGATGACAGTAATATCCCTGCAGGAAATGAGAAGGACATGAAGCAATGTCTTTGAAACTGCTGAGAGACCAGTTTTGTAAAGGAGTTATGCAAATATGATAATTGTGTGTTTTCCTTTCTGAATGTATGAAAGGAAAACAAATGCACCCAGGAGATGCCTGTTGTTCTGCATGATCACTGGTGCAACACCTGCTTTGTGAAAAGGGTTTGTGACTCTCAAAGGACTTCACTGTTCCTCTCAGGGACAGCCAGATAACCAATAATAACTTGATATAATAATATTAACCAATAATAACTCTGGTTTGGAGGAGAAATAGAAAGGGTCTTACTTGAACTGTAGATCTTTTATTTCTGATTAGCTTCTCAAGCATGGCTGGAGAGCAAGGCTGCATCTGGCACATCCCCAGTGCGTGGGGCAGCCACACCTTCAGCAGGTTAGTGACACTGATCTCACACCTTCATGTTCCAAGGACCTTCTATCTCAGCCACAAAGCCAGGATTCTAATGAGTTCAACAGAGCAGCTCTATTTCCCATCAGCTGAGAGGGCAGCCAAGTAAATAATCTTTTTGTAGATGCTCTAGTTATTTTTTCACACATGTATCCACAGACAGCACAGTAGTGGAAACCAGCAGGTCTGGCATTTTTACCCTTCATTATCTATCTTGACTCTCTTCTCAACATTTCTTTCATTAGATTTCTCTTTTGTCCATGGGATGCTTAACTCTCTTGCCTGCTTCTACCAATTTAAAAAATAAATTAAAAAAAATCAACAAAAAGAGGTGGGAAAATAAAATGATTTCTGGAATGTGTCAGTAACAAGTAGAATCTCTTGGGACCACCTTTGACATACAGGAACAAAAAGTTTGAGAGAGGAAATTGGTTTCCCCATGGCTGATGATTTCCCTGGATTGGTTTACCCCACTCCCACAGTGTTGAACTATTGAATGCTCAATTAGTATTCCCCAAAGTGTCAAATGAATTGAACCAACTCCAGAAATTCTTCACTGCAGTTGATGTATCATTTTTCAGGCTCTGAGAAAAGGACTTACTGTTTCACTTAGTGCAGCAAACAAGATCTCCCCTTCTCAACCCTGTGCTGATTTGCTTTTTTTAATCATGGTTCAAGGACACCTGCAAAAATAAACAGGAATGGCCATTTATTGCCTCCAGAATGTGCAGAGTACCTCAGCAAACTAGTTTATAAATAGCTGGGCAGATGGATTTAATGACTACAGTATCTTGAAGTATTTTGGTTTGGTTTTGCTTTGGGCAGTTGCTATAATACCCTGTGTGATTCTGACAATGGTAATGGATTCCCAAAGTGCAGATGGCCAGCTCCATTTGGAGCTACAGGCCAAAAAACCATGCTGCCAAGCCCAAGGACTCAGAAATCATGACCTACATTTCACCTCAAATGAAGGGATTTCTTCACAAGCTGATGGAACTGGGCTTGTAACGAGAAGAGA
>NC_031773.1:67228895-67237428 GCF_001522545.3 Parus major
AGGAAAGGAAAGGAAAGGAAAGGAAAGGAAAGGAAAGGAAAGGAAAGGAAAGGAAAGGAAAGGAAAGGAAAGGAAAGGAAGCATTACTTGTAGTTCATATTTATATTTTTGAGTCTTTGTAACGTGTTTCGTTACATTTTCATCTCATCTTTCTGTCCAAGGGTCATAAATTTCTTGCTTAGTAATAAAAACAGGGACCGTAGTGTGACTCTGAGTTTCAAAGCAAAAGCTTTCCCTAGAACAGAAAAAATAACAGAATTTATAAATTAACTTTTCAGGATCAAGGGGGGTCCAAGGATAACTGGTTCTGGTTCAGCCCAGTGCACATTCCCAGAAAGTTTCATCTCAGCTTGAATCACTCCCTAAGGTACTCAGTGTAATAGACCCTGCAAATCTTATTTGCATTAACTTTATTAGGTTTGCTTATTGTAGTCATCTTGACCCAGCCTTTGCTGGGGATTTTGGCCTCCTTTTTGTTGGCCAGACTTGTTTTTGTGGTCAGAAGAAGCAGATAAAGAAAAATAAGATATAACTACGCCGAGTGCTGGACTCAACTCAGTGCATCATGCACCATGAGGATCAGAAGAATGAAAAAGCAGAAGTTTCTAAACTTTAAACCTCAAATCAAAGCTGGATTTTAACCTGAAGTACAAAAGAAATTTGCAGCAATTTTTCTATTTGTTCTGAGGCGGGTTTTAGTATTCTGGTGTTTTGCAGTGAGATCAAGGATTGTTTTTTGAGAATTGAAACACTCAGCCTTGAGTAAATAATAAAGTAAAATAAAGAATAAATGAGAGAACTGCTTACACAGGAAAGTATAAAAGAGGATCTACCTGGAAAACAATTCAGGAGAAGAACTGAGCAGAGGGGAGAGACAGGGGCAGAGAGAATGGCTCAAAATACAAATACCCTTTGTTAGTCCCTGGGCTCTGACAGACACAGGGTGGCTTAATAATGGATAATTTTCATGATGGGTTGGAAAATATGATGTTTTGCTGGGATGGACAAGAAGTGTTCAGAGAATGGAATTCAAAATGATCCTGGTGATTTGGAGAAGCAGTATAAGATGACTGTTCTTTCAAGAAAAAGACCACTTCTATTTAGGAAAAGGTTGTGATACAACACTGACTAGTGGAAATTGTGGCAGTGAGGCAGAAGATATTAATGGCATGTGGGCTGTGGGCTGTCTGGCTGAGAATCACTTTGTCCAGCAAGGATTTGAGGGTTACAATGAATCAGAAACTGTGACCATGAATCAAATCAGCCTGTGGCAAATAGGGAAAATATCATACCAGTGTGTTTAGACCAAGCATCATCTGTAGCAATCACTCCACCTCACTTGGAGCTCTTTAAGACTGGGAAAGCAGCAAGTAGGTATTCTCCAGTGTTTAAAATGTAGCTGTGCTTACAACAAAAGCAAAGCAATGGTCTTAAACCTGCAGTGAGGAGAATTCTGTTGTACCTGAAGGCCAAACATCCAACAGCAAGGATGCCAGACCCCTGGAACAGGTTGCTGTGGGAAGGTGGAAGAGTCACAGGAGGCAATAATATCTTCTATCTGGTAAAGGACAGAGGGTCCTTATTTCCAATGATTTGCTGGTAAAGCCTACACAAAAGAGGAAAAAAAATCACCATTTCTTTAACACTCTGGGCAAAGTTCCCTCCTTTTGGTGCAGAGTGATTGTGAGGGCGATGGCAGCAGTTTGGAGCAGAAGGCAGCTGGCAGCAGAGGCAGTGCAAGGGCGAGTGGAGAAGTGTGACGAGGCTGTTGACTCAGCCCCCGTGATGAGCTGTGCCTTCGGAGCCTCTCGGCGTCACAGGGTGCTCAGGAGAGAGGCAGGGCTGCCATCACTGCCCACCACTTGCTTCCAGAGCTGGTGGTGGTGCAGCTTGGGCCATGTGAGCAAAAGGATCCAGAGATCAGCCTCTTGGGGATCACAGCACGTGTGAAGATGCAGCTCCCTGGTCCAGAGGAAAGCCCCCACCCCTTTATTTATCCCTGGATGGTGTAAAGGATGCTGCAGGGAATGCAGCGCATGTTTGGCCTTCTGGCAGGGTTCCTGTTCCACATCTGAGACACAATCCAGTGTCCCACCTGCCCCACCTCCTCCTGGAGCCCTTGGAGGAGCCAGCATGGTTACCTGGAGCTGCAGTCCTTACAGACCACAGACCTTATTCTCAGCTGGCTCCTCAGCAGATGTTATGTGTGGAAGAGAACACTAAAAATACACTTGAACAAGCCAAAAGAAAGAGATAATGAGAGTCAAAAATAGAGTGTTCTCAGGCACAGGGCTTGTGCAACCCCAGAAACTCTACCTGCATTTTAGTTTTCAGCTTTCCAAGAGTGAGAGAAAGTTCTGGGAGAGTGGGAGAGTTGTTTTGACAGGCACACAAAGGCTTGTTCCTTGGCAGAAGAAATGTTGCTGGGTTTGCTACTATATCAAGAGCTCTACTACACTGACCTCAGCACATCCACAGTGTTTCCTAAAGTGATGTCCCTCCTCTGATTCCCCTCCTCTCTTATTTTCCTTTGGAAACTAGGTACTCAATAAATAAAATATTAGATAGGCTCCTAAACAGAAATAGGAGTCAAATCAAAGAGATCAAAGAGGAGGAGTGGGTGAACAAAGAAAAAAAAAAAATAAAAAAAAATTAAAAAGGGGAAGGTTGGGATTAAGGCTGTATAGAAATTTCTATTTGAAATAATGTTCATATCAATTTCTCAGCCTATGCTGAGTTTAGATGTGCAACTAGAAGAAGGGTCACATAAACCAGAATCAAAATGCTGAAACAATCAAGCACACAATAGATCATTTGTAGTCTCACAGCAATGAAAGGAAATTCCCATAAATAAGTCCCTAACAAGCCTGAATCTAGCTAAATATGGAGTGTAAATCCAGAGACTTTAATTGAAGGGCTCACTAATTAATTTCATTAATTTAGCTGAATTAATGAAATAATCAGTTCCCATCTCTGTTTTCTCATGCTGCACTATCACCCTTGCAGAGTTTGAACAATGTTGAGGGTACTTGAACACATGCTGTTTAAGTTGAATTATCCCTGAGCAACCTAGGCCATAGCTATCCATAAGGGAAATAAACCTGAAATGGAGATTTCAGCCTGTTTCTAATGGAACTTGCCCTGCAGAAGCCACCAAGAAGCAGCCAGAGAGCAGAGACTCATGTTTTCCACACACTGTGGAGCTGCAGGGATTAAAGCCTTCTGGTGAAAAGCTTTGTGCCCCATTAGTAGCACCTCAGCTTTTGTGTGCTGGTGACAGAAGGACTGCCTGCTTATGAGGAATTGCATTCCCACACAAAATTTTAAACCTGAAATCTGAATTTAATTTTATTTTTCCTTTAGGACTTCTTAATTGTTTCAGGACTTTTGGTGTAATTTATGCCCTGTTATTTGACTTTATTGCACAAGATGCCAAGATTTATGTTAATAGAGTAAAATGCATTTAAAATGTCTCCTAATATATTTCCCTTGAAATACAGGAAGATTACAGCTTCTGCAATAAACTCATAATCTCTGAATGCTAGAATGGAAATGTTTGACATTAACAGGCTGCTTTTAGAAATGAAATATCTGTAGCAGGGACATGGAGAACTTACAACTGACGTCTGGTTGTGAGTGCATTTGAACTTTGTGTGCTATTTGAGATTCAGAGGGGGGAAATGTTAACTTTTTACACATACCTCAACACTTCTTGATGTCAACCAGAACCAGAGGCAGCAGAATTCCTCGGGAGAGACTGCTCCCATGTCAGCCTGGAGTTGGCAGGAGCCAAGGAGAATGTGAAATCTTGTGAGAAAGTCTGATCCTTCCTATTTTCCAGTCCCAATGACTTCCATGGAAAATGAATGCTATGGAATGCTCACAGAGATTTATATCTCAGCTGCAGCACAACATTTCAAAATCTGGAATGGTATGGGACAACTTTGGGAATAGCTGGGTCTGGGTCAGCCCCGAGTTTGTGACGTACCCTGGTTAAATATGTGGCTGGGAAACCTTGAAAGTGGTAAAAGCCCTTACTGCACAAACTTTCATCACTTTTAGAGCTGGAGGCTGGCTCTTTGGGAAGGAGCAAATGGCAGTGAGATGAAGAGAGGTGGTCTCTGACCAGGTTCTTTACTCTGCCACAGCATTTTTGTGCCAGCTCAGGTTTTACTACCTCATCCCACCATAAATCTGATGCAGTGGGGCAAAGAGTAAGGCTCAGTTTAGAAAATCTGGACACACTCGAAATGAAATGATTAGAGTGGAACTGTAGTTCTCACTACTGTTAGCAATCCTTTGGGCTTAAATGAGATGAAGCTGAATTTTGTACCCATGAAACTCCTGCTGAACTCTGCTGGCATTGACGGGGCGGTGACTAATTGCTCAAAATAAATTACCATTGCCTGCTCTGAATTCCTTTTGCTAGGAATCTAGATCCTTTTGATACACATAGGGTTATTTAAATCATCCTTTGAAAAATGAACGTCAGAGGGAGGGTCTGAGCATGACCTCCACTTTTAGACTGGGGAGACCTTGTCATAACAAACATTTATCTCCTGGGCAGGTTTTCATTTACTTCCTAGGCATTAATTGCACAATGTATTGCACAACAAAAATGGTGCCTTTCCCTTGTCCTGGAGTGCTCCACCAGGAGGAAATCGAGCTCAGAGTGGTTATACAGCCTGAAGGAACACAGCAGTTTTTGTGCAGAACAATCACAGATACAATCCTGCCTGTGTCAAGAGGAACAAACAAAAACAACACCCCAAACAACCTCCAGTCTGCTTTAATAGTATCAAAAATATGCTGGTTTTAATAAAGGAATCATTTTAGTGCTTAGCTTATGAATATATTCCATCCCAGAAACACAGATATCAAAACTGGAACACACCACAAAGAAAAATTGTACATTTTTATCATCCCTACACATTTCCATCCAGTTAGCACAAAAATGTTAGGCCAGGCTCCAGTTGAAACAAGGTCAAAGTGGTTTCAAAGAAATCAGTAAAAATCATGGGCAGGTTTCTATGTAACTGAAAGCAGAATGTCATTCATTAAGTATTAAATGAGCACACTTAAAATAGGAAATATCAGAGTCCAAATACATGTATCATGAGTTCAAATTAAATTTTACCTCTTGGAGCATCTCAGCACAGTGAAGAAACAAACAGGCATGAAAAGGAATTTCACTCTCAATGAGGAGAACAGCATCTCTTCTGCTATTTATTATTTATTATTGCCTTTCCTATATAGAACCTTTCTTCTTTCTTTGGAATGCTTTCTTCTCTTTAGCAGGAATAATTTTTTTCTGTTTTTAATGCAAATTCTTTTTTGTGTTTGCTTTGGGTATTTTATTCTACAAAATCTAGAGTGATTCTTTCTCCCTTTCTAATCATTATGCATTGTCACCATTATTTTGTTCATGCTATAAAGAGCTCAAAACTCTTTGCTGTACATGAACAGTTCTTTGCTGTATAAAAATGTAAAGGAAATCACAGTTCCATCCCTCAAAAGCTTAGGAGGAAAATACTAATATCTTTGGTTTCATCTCTTTTCTGGAACTTAATTTAGCCTTTTATATCTTTTAAAGAGAAATCACATCATTTTGGTAAATTATTTATTCAAGCCAGAAAAGGTACTCAGTAGAATCTTAGCTGGGGGTTTTATCTGACTTGCTAAAGCTTCTGAAAATGTCTTGTTTTCCACTTTGAAGGGATAAACTGGGAAAAAAAATTGCAATTCCAGCAGGGCTGGGAATCATAATTCTTTGTCCTGAGTTTAAATCAACACCCAGTTTAAAGCATCTATTAACACAATTTATCCAGTACAGCTTGAAGGCAAAGATCCCAATGTTAATCAGGCCTGCAAAATTGCTACATAATTAAGTCACCAAAGTCACCTTCATGATGTAACACTAAACATGCCCATAACGTGGTATTTGGATGAGTTTTGCAATTATTCTCTCTTTTGGGGGCGCTGTGTTTAATTTTGTTGTTTTTTTTTAATGAAACATGGGGTATGAATATTGAAGTTTCACTTGGAAGCTCATTAGATGAAGTGGAGTAGAGTAAAACTAAAAATTTGGTGTGTTCATACCTGTGAATGTTGTGGGCATGGCTGCAGTGGGAGCTGAGAGCTCATTCTCTCAGATGAAGAACAGCATTGCTGAAAGGCTGTTTTACTCTATTTTCTCTCACCATGTGAACTTGGTTATGCACAGGAATATTTGATACAAAACATGGCTAATCAAAAGTCAATTTACAGGTAAAGGCTGCTTTTGATGACAAATTTATAACCAGCTGTAACCCATAACAAAAAGGAATTCTCAGGTGGGAAGAAAAGACCTTCCTTTTACTAAACATATTCACTGCCATAGCATCAAAGGTATTAAGGCCATTTTTTCTCAGGTGGAGCTTCCCAGAATCACATCCAGAGCTAAATTGCACGTTCTCCACCTTCTGCAACCAATGAAACCCATCTCTGATATACAGAAACTTATTCATAATCAAGAATCTGCTCTCCACCCTCCATACAGTACAGAAAAGCACTGGGGTCTTGGAAAAATAATGCATGGTCATGTGCCTAAAGACTGCATGATAGACTCAAAGTAATTAAATTAAGATATAATGGACAACCTGAATGCTAAATACTTAGAGCTTGTTTTCTTACCAGCTCTAGTTGGTCAATTAGGAACAAAGAAAGCATATATGAGTGACAAAGAAAATTAATTTGGTGTCTATTACAACTAATATTAAAAAATAGTTGTCCCATTAATTTTATGCACCTAAACATTCACATTATCTCTCATGTAAATAAAGCTTTTATATGCAAAAGGTGTGGAGATATAGGCACAGAGAGTTAGAAAGCTTGGTTGGGCATAGAGCTTAATCTTTTATGTCCTTAGTGTCCTAGCAGGTGATTGCCTTCTATGTGAATAGTGTATTAAAAGAAAAATTGCCTCATCCATAAGTTGTTTCCTATTTTAGATTAGCAAATATGTGCAGTCTTTCACTGCAGAAATCAATAGCAGGTTGCTTTGATAGAGTGAAAATAAAAGAGATTAGGACCATGAAAAACATCAGGAAGTGCCAAAGCTGCTTCTTCAGTCAAAAATTATTCCCTGGTTTAAGCTAAAAAGGAAAACAGAGACTGCTTCAACTCTTCCCATGTGAGTCATAGCATTTTTAAGGTATAACAGTGTATATTGAATAAATCACAAGGTATTTTAGGAGTGTTGCCATACCTTGGACACCTGAATCAAGCTGACCTTGCAGACAAATATTCTCTCTTTGTCTCAGCCTTGCTGGGTAGACAGTGATGTACTTGTGGGTTTTCAGGGGTGCTCTGCCTGGAAAAGAATGGATGAGAGCACGTGAGGATATGGCCATCATGTAAATGCCAAGGATTCACAAAGTTGAATTGTCAAAAGGAATTGACAATAGCAGTAAATAAAGAGTTTTGACTTTAACTATAGGACTTCACAACAGCTTCAGATGGGATCTACACCATTATTTACTCCATATTGTAAATATTCTTTAAAAATAATATTTAGGTTTTGGTGGTTTCTTTTAAAAATATCAATGAACTGAACTTTGAGGAGTTCAAGGAGTTGCCACAGCACATTCACTCTCATGAGGCTGACAAGCAGATAATCTAAATATGCTGTGACATCCATCCATACCTGAGTGCCTGAAATGCCCATTCTAACCCCAATTTACTCTAACTGATTAGCTCTTCTATTTGCAATTCAAAAAAAGTTACTCTCTTTCCAGAGATGTCAGCTGCAAACCAGGGGGATGTTACCAATGCACCTGATATTTAGATTGACTCAAGTGCTCTTCTGCTGACCTGGGAGGCAAATTCCTGAGCCTGCTGTTTCCCAGGGCTGCTGGATGATGTGAACTGCAATTAATGCTGTCAGAGGAAGCAGCCAGTTCTGCTCATGGGCTGCCACTGAGTCGAGTAGTTCTTACAGCTGCAGAGTAAATAGCTCTGTAGCACAATTCTGGAGGTTAATTCTCCACCAGGATAATTATTCAGATGCTGAATGATGTGCACCTAAGTCCCTGCTCCATGTGCATATTCATGTCAGCTCTGCACATCCATATTCCCACCCAGCCCCACAGCCCAGAATTGGGTGGGGTAATTTAGTTAAAACATAGTTATTATATATTATATAATATATTATTATATATGTTATATAATAGATATTATATAACGTATAATATAGAATGTATAATATACAATATACAATTTACAATCTATAATATATGATGAATATATAATATACAATATATAATATGCAATATATAATATATAATATACAATAGACAATATATAATATATATAATATATAATATATAATATATAATATATAATATATAATATACAATATACGATATACGATATACGATATACGATATATAATATATAATATATAATATATAATATATAATATATAATATATAATATATAATATATAATATATAATATATAATATATATAATGTATAATGTATAATGTATAATAT
>NC_031773.1:67238013-67244472 GCF_001522545.3 Parus major
TTTTTTCCCTTACTTAACCCAAAACTGGCTATTTCTTTTACAGCTCCCAAGGTGCCTCTAATATCCAAATATTCAGTGCTGTCTTCAGATTTGTTAGGATAGGTGAGAAGAGGCTTCCTGCCCTTCCCCCTCCAACCTGTGCTGTAAATCCTAAGTAGGAATATTTATTTCCTTGATGATTAAGGGAGGTTTTTCTGATCCCTGCTGGGTTCCCCAGGATGGCCAGAGCAATCCATCCCTCACTGGAGGCTGCAACCCATGATGCTCCCAGGGCACTGCAGCACCACAGGCTGCCCTCAGCAGCTTGTCCTCACATCTGCAGTGCTCAGGGGACGCACACAGCTGCTTCCTGTGCCCTGACCCATGGGAAAAACACCCTGGGCTCAACAATTTTCATCTGCAAGCCTGCAGAGCATGAGGATGGACGGTGATGGAGGATGGGAATCTTCCTCTGAGCCAGGTGGATGGAATGGGTGGATCTCCAGGCACTCCTGGCTGTGCTGGGGTCACATCCATCATGGTCTCTTAGGGCTTTGAATGAGAAGAGCTGGGTGGAGGGAGCTGCTGGGATCCTCCCAGGGCAGCAGCCACATCCCAGGACATTCCTCACTCCAGGCTGCTCCTTAAGCAAAATGTGAGAGCAAGATAGCAGAAAGCTCAGTTTTCTGAGAGCTGTGGGTTCCAGCTGAAGTGATGAGGGGAGTAAAGGTAAAAAAGGGAGACAAAATAGCTGCAGCTGTTCAAATAGGAAATTTCTGTGTCATTCAGACCTCAAAATCAGATTTTGTTCAGGCATCGGCACATGTTGCTGCACTGGTTTTTACAAGACACCAGATGCTGATCTGATTTGCTTCACAGAAGCCATTAACAATCCAGGAGATTTAGGAGGCTGCTGATAAGAGAAGGAACAGCAGCTCTGTAAAATTGTCTCATTAAACATCAATAAGGTTGAAGTGGGAGCTTTCATCTACATTTGATCTCCTCCCAAACACGTGGAGTGGTCAAACCTGCCCATTTTCCTGAATAATACAACTATTACATTAAACCTTTCAGAAAGTAGTAGATAATTCATCATCCTTCACTGAAGAGGCAATTGTGGAGATTTTTTTTTTTTTAAACTGCATATATTTTTTTAATGTCAAAGCTTTGGAAGCTACTGCTGACATTTACCTACATGGTTTTAATTAAATATTATTTTCAATGCACCTGAAGCTGTTGTCAGAAGAATTTTCTTTTTCATGTATGCTGTATCAGCAAACCTAAGCAACAATTCCACCTGGAGCTGATAAGGTATAAATGTAAGTTTAGAGAGCAGTTATACTTAAGTGTAAATAGTCTTTCTTAGTATTTCAGTTCTGGCTAACAGATATTTCCTAAGTCATGCTGGATTCTCCCTTGGGAAGTAAATCCTTGGATGGAGCTGCTCCAGGCTCCCTTTGAATGGAAGCAGCAGAGTACTCCACAGCCAGCTTGCTGTCATTTAATGAGAATAACAGAATTCAGATCAGAAATACTCTTAAAAGGAGGCATTACAATTAAGAGTAGCCTTTTCCAAGGAAGTTACGACTTGTGGACTCACATTTCCTGCCCCTGTAGTCAAAGTTTGTGGTTTGCTGAAATTTTGGGAGCGGGGAGGTGATGCTGTCCTGAGTTTTTATTAAAGTTGTTGTGAGTTTAGGTATTTGCCACAAGGCTTTTGTAAGTGGCATTGTCAGCACGATGGCAAAGGCTAACATCCACAACTTGCAATAGCTGAAACGTTTCAGTGTTTTTTTATTTGAGTAAACAACTCAAGTAATTTAAGTGCTTTGGGGATTTCTACCCTAATTCCTTGAAATGTCACTTATAGCAGAAGAACTTACAGCAAATACACATATGAATAGCATCATTTACAATTAAAGGATAGCTAAACATTTCTAGGGATGGATATAAACCAGAACAATTGGATCCAAACATGAGCAGCCTTTCAGACAGACTGAGATCTGGTTACAATCTTTGTAGCTGAAGCATCTCTCTAAATATCCCTGGGAGGAATGTATAACATTCTGTGATATGGAATGTGATATCTGAGTCACCTTCCAGCTAAAGAGGTGGAGGTGGTGAAGACAGCACTGAATATTTGGATATTAGAGGCAAATTAGGAGCTGTAAAAGAAATAGGCAGTTTTGGGTTAAGTAAGGGGAAAAGTAAATAAAAAGCTCAAATTTTCTGGCTTTGGTTGTGAAGCTACAAAGCTGCTGAATTTTGGACAAATAAAATGAAGCACTTGCCTAGCACAAGTGGAAAAAGAGACTGAGTCGAGCAGATGGGAATTCCCATCATATTTGTATCCATAAGGTCCAAAACCACCCCAAAAACTGTTCAGAGTGTCTCCACCCTGTCAAATCACTTAATCTGCATGCTCTGCTCCCAGATCTGCTCCTTCAGCTGTCTGCATGGGATGGATTAAAGCAACCAAATTCTCCCCCTGCCCTCCAAGTGGGATTCAGGGAGTAGTTTTCTCTGGACTGTTCCTGTAGCAGAGGGATGAAGGGCAAAGCACCTCCCCATCATCCCTGCACTCTCAAAGACCCCTCAGCACCTTCCCATCCCTGTCCCATGGCATGCAGTGATCACCCACGCTCTGGGCTAGGGAAACACTGCTCTTCTGAGCTGTCACAGCCCACTGGAGCTCCCAGGCACCTCTGTGTGAAAAACTGGGAGAAGGAAAGCAGCCTTGGGGTCTGTAGGACATCAGGACCGAGGGCTGGGGGCTCCTGTTGGTTCTGAGAGGGGTTAAAGCTGTTTTGAGGGGGTTTGACCCACCCTAAAACACCAGTCTGGGCAGTTCCCTAGGGAATGCCGTGTGGTGCAGAGACACCCAAACTGGGCTGTGCAAAACTGCTGTTAAAAATAAACAACTCTTGATATGGGGCTGATTGATACCGTGGGCTGAGGAGTCCAGAAAGCATCAGAGTGCTCAAGCAAGGAAATTGCAGCAGAATTTTATGGCATCAGCTGTTTCTACTGATAAACTGAAAGAAGTAGGCAGACTCTGTTTCTACACACTAAAAGGCTTGCTGGGCAGATTGGATAAAGCTTATGATTACAGATACCAGAGAGGAGCTGACATGCTGGCTTTTGTACAAGGACAGCCAGACCTGTCTGGAGTAGAGATGAGATAATTACATTTAGCTATTTTAATAATCTGTTTCTCAGCCTGATCAGTAATTAAACTGGGGCTGTACTATGAATTTGTGCAGTTTTTCTTTAAGCTGTATTTTGCTGCCTGTTCATTTCGGTCTCTCTTCACATCACCGTGCCAAATACAATAAAACTTAACTTTTTGGGAGACCAAGTGTGAGCATGCACACTTATCACATCCAGCAATAAAGCATTGGTTCAGTGCTTACAGGTCACTGGGGGTCATTTCAGAAACCTTTTGTCTCCATCAGAGGCGCAGATGTTGAAGAGACAAGCTGCACCTTGTGGCTGTGCACACAACCAAGAGCACACAGGGCTCTCAAAAATGAAACAGTTAATTTGTAATGACAATTAATGCGCTCATCAGTGTTTATTAACAACAATAAAACGAGCAATGATCACACATCAGGGGAAGACAAGGCTCTTAACTGCAATTTTATCCTAATTTGGCTGGGCATGAAAGGATAAATCAGTGAGATTTTAGAACAGGCTGATATGCTTTATGTGAGTGCTTGTGTGAAAGAAATAGGAAATAATATTGCCAAAAGCAGTAGCTTATCCTATTGAAACTGGGAAGATTTCAAGAGATATTAGAGAATATTGTTAATAGAGGGTGTTTAAGAAAATAATAATTTGGTCTTGGGGAAAATGTCAGAAAATACAAGACTGTTCATATTTTTAATATTTTTGCTGGTTTTTTAAATTATTTTTTGGTGGTTAGTAATGGAAAATGAAAATATTTCACTTTATAATGGAAAAGGACTATGCTGCTGTTAGGAAAGGGTTTAGAGTACCTCTGAAATCTAGTTAAAATTGTCAGTGAAAGAAGAGTGACTGAAAACCAACAGGCCTGTGGGTTTCCTCTGTGCTGGTACAGAAACAGACAAAAATCATCAGATCATTTAAGCTGGGAAAGACCTTTAAGATCATTAAATCCAACCATTACCCCAACACAGCCAAGCCCACCACTAAACCAGGTCCCCAAGTGAAAGATCATATGATTAACCTTATTTCCATGCTATTTGTAAAAACAAAATTTTTGTACAAATACCCTCCTTGCAGAGAGCAATAAAAACAGGTTAAAAAACAAAAAAAACAGCTGCTCCTCGTGAGATTTGTGCTCCAGAGCCTTCACCAGCTCTGTCACCTTTCCTTGGGCACATCCTGACACACAAATCTATTCTCAGCTTAAACAGAGCACTGGACTGGCTCAGAAACTCATCCTTATCCCACTGTATTTGTAGTAAAAGCAGCATGTTTCATTTATTTCTGAGTTAGTTTTTATTCTTGTAAAGGTTCTGCACAACTTCCAAGTCCATTATTTTTCTTAAACAAAAGGTTGTTAATAATATATGGCATTAAAAGATAGGGGGAGAACCGATTCTATGGGTCAGAGTCTGTCATGGCTTAAAAAAAAAAAATAAAGGACAAATTCCATCTTCTCTGAGTTTGGAAGGTTTTCCTCAAAAAGTGAAGCCATGGAAGAAAAATGAGGCACTGAGTGAAAGGAGGAGTAATTATATAATAATAAATACCACAGAAGGCAGAGAGTCATCTTCTCCCTGAACATTTTAGAAGTTTCAAGATGTATCACCCCTCCCATGACATTTAGCTGGGGCAGAAGAACCTGCTCCCACTTGATGATCTGGGAAGCCTCATTGAGCCAAATTCTGCTCCTGGCCACGTTTCCAGGAGCTGTTCAAAGACCATATGGAGCCCTGCATGCAGCTCACAAGGCCTAAAGTTTTGCAAATGCTTTGCCACAGTATAATAAGGATCTTGTAACATCTTGCAAATGAGGAAATGAAGACACAGAGACACCATGGTCCCCCCTCCCACACTGTTTTGAGGTGAAGATAAAATGTTCTTCACGCCAGAGGCCACTCATTCCCTCTTTAGATTGTGCTATTTGTAAATATTTATCCATTCCATGTTCCAAATATGGCTGATAGTGGAGGCTGTAGTAACACAAATTCAAATACGTTTTTCATTTGTATTTTACTGCACACCAGTGATGGCAAAACCTTTAAAATCTGTAAAGATCTTCAGGAGTAATGACCACCCTGGCATGGAGAAACCATTTAAGACACGTATCACAGTGAAACAGAGTGTGTTTTAACTTGTACATGCTCCCTGAGTGCTGACTTCCACACTGGGAGGAATTCCTCCATATGGAAAACGTTCCTCAGACACAAATGATTTCATATTCTGACACAAAATAGAGCAGAACAATGAATGGGCTTGGCTGAAGTGAATTAAAAATTGTGAGGGGAGTTTGCTGAACAGTGGCAAATGCCATAAGCCAGGTTCCATCCTCATTCTGCATAAGAAGTGTTTGGTAACAAAGCAGAATAAAAGTGAAACATATCTTCATGCTTGTAGGATTTTAGAATTTAAAAAAAAAAGGAAAAAAAAGCACTTAGAAAAAGGAAAAAATTATCAAAGTGGGGATACACTACTGTAGAACTGAAGGAACCTAAAGTAGCTTCATGAAACCTGAAAAAATGGAAAATAATTTTTCTTAAAAAATCCATCTCCACTGCCTATCTCATTATGCCCTTGGGAGCTGCTTATGTATTTTGTCTGCATAGAACAGAGTGAAATTCATCTTTGGAGTATTCTGTTGATGGCTGGGAAATCAAGAAGATGCTCATAAAGAAAAGCTACTAAGTGCATTTCCAACTCCCTGGGCTCAGCATTTCCAGTGGCAATGACTAGCTTTTAGCTAAAAGTGAGCTGAAAATTTCATGCTAGGAGCTAACAAATGGTACGTGGGAAAGCAGCAGCAAAGATTATGCTGCTTTTCCTCCTCGGTTCAGATCTGTCCCACATGGCTGTTGGTCAAAAGCCTTTTCCCATCCAAAGGCATCTGGAGATAAGCCAGGATAGTGGAGAGTCACTGCAGCTTGTGGCTGCCTCCATCACATCCAGACTGGATCTAACTGG
This sequence comes from Parus major, assembly GCF_001522545.3. Lineage (NCBI taxonomy): Eukaryota > Metazoa > Chordata > Aves > Passeriformes > Paridae > Parus > Parus major. The sequence continues at coordinate 67,244,143 of NC_031773.1, forward strand.
GCTTTGTGCTGCTGATCCTCTCCAGTTTGCTCAGGGTGTTTAGGCAAATACACCTCCAGCAGTGGGGCTGTCACTGAGACCATGTCCAGCAGAGCTGGCTCTGTGTCCCAGCTCCAGCCCAACCTTTATTTTCCAGCCTGAAGCCTCACCTGAGTTCTTGAAAAGCTCCTGTGGGTGGAGATCAGGCCACCACTCTGCTGGTGCTCAGCCTTTTGTGAAGCTGGGCTGTGTGTGGCACCTCATGTCCTTGGGAACACATCCTTACAGCACCTGCAGACACCTCATGTCCTTGGGAACACATCCTTACAGCACCTGCAGACACCTCATGTC
>NC_031773.1:67244662-67279378 GCF_001522545.3 Parus major
CAGGGAAAGGTCCCTTGCTGCTTTGTGGGAGTCAGAAGAAGATGCAGTACACGGTGATTTTTGAATTGTTTGTGTTTGCCGTGTTATAACAAACTCTGAGGCAATAATTACTTCCCTGAGGTAATATAACTGCGCTAACAGCATGAGAAATTTGATCTGCCCATTTCCTGGTTTCAACCACAGCTCATGAAATCACAACTGTCAAATGCAGGGCTTGGATAAAAGAGCCATTCTCCTCTACCTACACAGCTATTTCTGGTTCTTCACGGCTTATAAATAAAATAATCTTTGAGAGTGAAATTGGTCAGGAGTTCTTTTCCAACCAAATGGCTAGTGCCTTTCAAGCTCTTGGGGAGACAAGAAAAGTCAAAATAATGTTTGAATCACAACTGTGTGTTTGAAATATTTGAAAATGAACCCATGTTCCTAAAAAAAAAGATACACAAATACTCTGAGTTTGATCCCGTCCCTGGAGAAGCATTCATAGCCTCTGTGAGTTCCATGGAGTTATGCCAAATTACACGAGCTGGATATTTGCTCTAGGCCATTTTGCTATCACAAACAGCAGCTACATGATAAGGATCACAACATATTTCTGAAAGGAGGACAAGTGTCACTGCTAGACTGGTTGCAAAAACGTCATTCACAATAAAAAGGTCACGAGTGACTGCAAGGGATACAAATAAAGTATTTCACTATTTTGGAGCATGGTTCTGAATCCTGTTAAATTGTACCCATCAAACATTTTCCTAACCTTTTCAAAGGTCTGTCTTCCTGCAATTTAAGGTCTGTGTTTAAGAACACTGCTTAAAAAGAGCTTCCCCTTTCAGCCCCTAAGCCTGAGTACACACTGGGAAGGCGAGGACTAAAGTTAAAATAATTTTTAAAACTTAAAGTTGCAAGGTAGGAGGGAACCTGGGCGTTGAAAGGTGCCTCAGACCAAAGACCAGTGTGTGTAAAACACAGGTCTGAGTACAGCAGCAGCACTGCAGTTCTATAAAGTAGCTAATTACCTGCTCAGGTAATTACAGGCTATGCTTTGAAGCAGCACACACTTAGCAGTGTGAGCGTGTAGAGACTAAAAGCATGACGTGATTCCCAATCCACAGCACAGCAACATCCTCAGAAAAAAGAGCTCCAAGGAAAATTAAGGCAAAAGAGATGCAGTCTCAAAGCAGCAAGCATGAAATGACTAAATACTTGACTTCCTCAGTCACTCCTACCCTAGGCAATGAAAGCAAGCTTACACCATAATGAAAGCAAGCTTACACCATAGGGTGAGAAGGAAAATTTATGAGAATTGTGGAAATAAATCACAGTGCTTTATTTGTCCATGGTGCACAGGAATTTCTCAGAATCCAGAAATTTTTTTTTTTTGTTCTTGTTCCAAACAAAAGCAAGTAATGTGTCTTGAATCAGTGCAAACTTTTAAGTCTGTTTTTCCAAGATCAAGAGCTGTAGAGTAAGTAAGAACACTCTAAGTCCTACTTCAGGGGTCACAAAAACTGTCTAACTCCTTGATTTGGACAGCAACAGAGATGAAGGTCTCCAGTCCTTACACAGCACACAATCCAAAATGAAATTAAATTGTAAATCAATTACAAAACACTGGAGATTTTATACCATAAACTTAACTTTTTCCCCCTCTTCCACCCAGCTAATGGTAATGAGCAAGCATGAATGGGCAGCACTAGAATCAACTGATGGTAGGGAAAACCCCAAAGTATTTGTGCAGTTTTTCCTGTTCCCTGCCTGACCTGCTCTGCTTTATGTCAGTGTCTGCTTGAAGGGGTAGGATTTGTCTTTCTGGGCCGTGGTTTATGTAGTGTCACAAATGCTGATATTGATCTCTCGCAGCCAAGCTTTCTGTTTGATCTCGCCAGGGTAAGAGCACGTGTGTTATTTTCATCAGGGCCTTTCCAGTCACTTGATTCATTTGTTTTGGACAAAGCAGGATTGTAACTGGGCAGGGAGAAGGGGGAAGTTGTATGTGCAGAGTAAGATTTAGCAATTCCTATATTTCCTGCAAGACAGAAGCTATTTTGAGTTTGGCTTTTTATGTTTTCTTCGGGGAAAAGAAAGGTATCTTGCCAAAGCAGAGGTCAATGACATCTAATTTTCCCATCCACTGCCTGTAAAATATTTATGAAATAAACTTTTACCTTCTCCCTTCTCAATTCTCAAATAATTCTGGGACAGAGTAATCTTGTTCTGAGCATAAATGTCATTTCTCTCCCAGTCAGAGAAAGCAACTGCCTTTGACAAAACTGCTCATCTTCGTTTTTCACAACAGTGTTTCCCACCGCTTGTTTAAAAGGCAAAACAAATGTTTTGCCTGTGGGAGCAATTTAAGATGAGATAAACTGTGGGTATTGGCCTCTCAAAGGTCATCCCAAGCTGATGTTCTGACCTTGTTCTGGTGGTCTGTGAACTTTCCCGTGCCAATATCCACAGGAATGGTTTAGTTTCAGGTCACCCAGCAGGATTATGAGTCTGTGCCACTGCCACTGTCACAGGTGGGAATTCTCCTAAATGGGCTCTAACTCACTTGCCATCTGCATTCTTGGAAGGAGGAAAATCCTTAGAGATGCAAATCAAAGGTAGTAGTAGGAAACAACTCATATTCATCTGCAAGAAACAGGAAAAAAAGTAGAAATCCCAATATTTTGAGATGACATCATCATCCTCATAGGAGCAGTTGAGCATTATTATGGAGCCAAAGGTTCTCCAAGGCTGTGGGACACCCTGGCAATGCAAATTTAGATGTCAAATCCCATAAAGAGTCTCCTGTGGAGGAGACATTGAGGGAGACTAAGCCTAGGGTTTGGTTTCAAAAACCAAAGTCCAGCGTGCCTGAGTGTCCAGGGAATGAGGGGTGCACAGTCCCCACCCCCAGCCAGGGCTCTCTGAGGCTGCTGAGTCACCTGGTGACATCAGGGACAGCCACAGGAGGCTGGCAGGTGGGGGACAGGACCTCTCTAAGTGGCTGCTGGAGCCACTCAAGGCAGGGCAGGGACTTTCTCTGTACCTGCACTCAGCCAGAGAGAGAGAACCAAGCATCCCCTCTGCTCCTTGTGCAGTCAGAGCAGTGAGCACAGCCCAGGAGGCAAATGGCACTGGCTACCAAAGAACTGAGCCAACAGCATGGCTTCTCTTCACCAAGGCACTTCTTCTGCTTTCCAAGGCAGAAATTTGTCTGGCAGAAAGTAATTTCCTCCCTGGAACTGACCTGAAGTAGAGTGGGAACAGGGCATCTCTGTGCCCTCCTCTTTTCCTGTTTTTTTTAAACTTTTAGGCCTTCTCTCACACTGGGAAACCAGGAAAATTTTGAAGTTCTCTGTGGGGAGAGCAAGTCCAGCTCAAGGTCTAGAAAACAATTTGGTATCCTGAAATGTTGAACTGTGACAACCAGCCAGGCTACTTGCCTGCCAATTCCTGTCCTTGGTTCCCTTTATCTTCCTCAGATGTTCTCATAGATATCATTGGAGGCTGCATTTAAATAGCAAAGACATTTTTGACATTACTCAGGAGGAGCAGCATCATTATTCTCATGCTTTACAGCCCCCAAGTGCTTCAGAACCTGCAGGCTTGGATGTTTGCTGTGCAGCAGGTCCCTGGTGCCTAATCCTGCAAGTAAATATGTGACTCATTCATCCTAGAGCAGTGTGGGACCATAAATATCAGGCATTTATTCACTCAACAGAAGGCTACGTTCGCTGACATCTCTGGCTACTAAACACTCAGGCCTGAGACAACCCCAGCCTGCAACCTGGAATTTTAAGGAATTAAAAGCTCTGCTGTTCTGTAGAGTTTTTTGTTCCAAGGTGGATCGTGGTCCCCAATGTTTTTTGTTCCAAGAGTGGTCCCCAATGAGAATTAGGCTGTCTGACTTTCATAACAAAAATATTTAATGAGTGTAAAACAAGCTTGGTTGTTGTTCATTTCTAGGTATCCTTTGAAGGCAAAAAATATGCTCATTGTGTCACAAAATGCTTCCAGTCAAAATATGCTTGACAGAGTCTAATTAGTGCATTTAAAGGGGCATTTTTAGCACAGTTTCCCATATACACTTCTACAGCAACTGTGTTCCAAGGAGGCAATAAAACCAAAGGGAGATTTTTGCACTGTAAGAACATTTGTCTGTTTATCTGTGTTTGAGGTTATCTGGGTGTAATATGCTCTTTCCTGGCAGGGAAGAATGAATTTAAATGGGGAAAAGTACCAGGAATCTTTCAGGTGGAGGGATGTATCCTGCTGGAGATTTTTTTCTTAGCAAATGAAATTCAGTGATATTAGCCCTAGCAGAGCTAGAAAGAGCTCAAGAACACATGGATGCTTCTTTGCACTCATTTAATTCCTACCTAAACTATTCACTGCTGTGATGCAAGTCAAATACAGCCTAGAGATACCTTTAGAGAGTACCACTAGAGACTCCAGCAGTACAGGTACTTTGACAACTGCAACATAAAAAATCCTGCTAGTTCACAGATTAATGGTAGCTTTGGAAACCAAATTCTAACACAATAGCTCTTCAGGGGACAGTCTGGAGGAGGAAAAGCATTTTAATTTGGTTTTGACAAGCTCACTTGTTTCCTCAGCCCCCTTTTTGCCAGCATCCACTTCAAACCTCGCACTTTGAGAGCGCTCTCACTCTGGTACACATCAGAGCATACGTGGAGCATTTCAAACCTTTAATCACAGCCACTGAACAGCATTCTTCATTACCAAATTTAGTTCTGCAAGCAAGACAATTAAAATGTCAAGCTTCATCGGTGGCACTGGTTTTCTAGCAGCTACAGCTTTGACAGGGATGTCTCCTTTCAGTGTTTCAGCTCTTCCCTTGCCCCCTTGGATAGGATCAGTATTCAGAAGCAAAAGCTCTCAGCCTGAAAGACTCCATCAGTTGTGTGCAAACCCTGGTGGCATCCAGAGGGTGCAGGAGGTGCAACATTCCAGCAAAACCTCAAGCTCTGCTGCTCAAGAAAACACAGTTCTCTATTTTGGAGCTGCCAGTCTCCCACTCCCCCAGGCAGCAGCACAGCTCAGCTTCTCTCTGTGATGAGAGTCCCTGTGATGAGACTTCTCCCCTGCTGCAGTGCAGCAACTTTCCAAGCTTCATTTTCTGACTGGAGTAAAAAATGTAATGAGAGCTGAAGCCCAAAGCAGGAGAAGCAACATCAAGCTGGATGGGCAAAGAGTTCATCCCCCTCAAACCTTCCTATACTGGAAAAGAAATTGGCACTTTTGCCCCAGTGTTTTGTTTCCAGGGCAAGTGCTGTCTAGTGTTAGTGTGACACAATTATTTATTCTCATCATAATTCCTACTGAACTCAAAACTGAGCTTTAAAAAAATCAAAGCAGGACACTACAGAAAATCAGAGCTCACACCAGACTCTGGAGTGCAGGATAAATATTCATTATGAATGGGAAATAAGGGAACATGCAATTGTGAAGGGAAAGGTGAAATCTAGTCACTTCTTCATGTTTCTCTAAAGTTACAATCCGAGAACATCACATCATAAAAACATATATATATTGTCTATTATATATAAAGATATATATAAATATAACATAACTAAAATGTATATAAATATTATATATAGTATATCAGAAATTCATAAGTAGATTTTAAGGTAAGGTACAATTATAGGAAAAGATTCTTGCAACATTTAGAGAGATCACTGCAGGCACAATCTCATTTTACCCCACCTGCCCTCTGAGCTTTTGGCATGCCCTCACTGTCATGCACCTTGCACTGCTTGTTGCTTTAAGTGAATGCTGTTGCTGGAAGAGAGTGATTTGCTGGCAAATTGAAGGAGCATTTAATCTAATCAGTTCTGGCTTTGAACTCCTGTGCTGTGAGGAGGGCTTGCAGTGCTCGCACAGGGCAGCTGCCCGTGCAGAAACACCCGGCTGCTTTGCTGCAACCCATCTCTGCTTGCTCAGGTAACAGCAGAACCCCAGGAGAACCTGCTGGGAGGAAATTCAGAGTTTTTTATCCTCATCCCACCCAAAACCAGCCAGATCAGAAGCATGGGAAAGAGTCAAGGGAAAAGTAAGCGAGCGCAACTTTTCGACTTCAAAAGATGTGCTGAGCAATTTCAGCTTACAGAGAAGCTTCAAGTAACAGAAAGATTACTTTGAATGAAATCAGAATGGCATTTAAAACTACTCAGAGTGCTTTTTTTCCTCATAGAACTATAATTAGCAGGCAATAAAATCTTAACTTCACTAAAATATTTAACCTATGCAGTAAAATGTGACATTACCTGATGGAGTCCAGCATTGGGGATTTCTTTTTATGTCACCTCTGCAGGGTGGCTTTCAGCAAATTATGCCATGTCCACACAACCCATGTTCATCATACATGGTAAAATATATTCTGGTTAATAAATCATCTTGCAGAACTGTGGGTGCAAACGAAATTATCTAACAGCTCATATCAAATATTTATATCAGCTTGCTTATATAGCTGAAAACATGCCATGGAGAAAAGCTACATGCAATTAACTGGAAAGCAGGAAAGATCAGTCACTTATCATCCATAAACTGGCAAAACATTTTGGGAGGTCTTGCAGGATTCAGGAACCCAAAATTTAGCTTCTATAAAATCAAGGTGACAGCAGAAGGAAGGAAACACTGACCCTAGGTGTGAAACTCAGAAAATCAAATCGAAAAGTTGTAAAATTATATGATTGTAAAACACAGCAGCATGCACCTGGGTTTATATGGATGGAAGTTTACATTGCTATAGAAAGAGTGTAGCATGAATATGAAACATAAATGTTGTTTCAGTACTTAAAATGTAAATGCATTTATTCCAGGCTTTCTTTCATTACTCTCATGGTTTGCTGTAGGCAAAATGGGTATAGTGGAAGAAAGATGGCAATAAACAAAAAAGAAGACAGGCTCAGTGAGTGAATATGCAACAAAAAAAAGAAATTAAAGAATATGAATAATCAGAAAAAACAGCAATACTAAGAAAAGCTAAAGCTACTCTCTAAGTTTTACTCTTACAAAATCCTCCTTTTATAAAGGGAACACAGCAAGAATTTTATTTATTTATTTACATTCTTTAGACTATTCTAAATGCTATTAACTATAGAACAAACATCCCTGTTTTGTTTGTGGAAACCAAGTGAAAGAATGCAAAGCAAATATGCAAGTAAACTAATAACCAGTGTTTATTCAATTACTGTTTTGTGCAAACAAGCAGAGTGATTTAATATCAGTTTGTAAACATCTTACCCAAACTGCATTTCCAGTTGATCATCTGCATGCAAATCAGTTTAAAATAAGCACATGCAGAAACAGGCCAAAATTCAAAGGAAAAAACCCTCAAAAAAGCAATAAGAAGGGATGAAAAAGGATGAAGAAAATCAAGGAAAAGCTAAAAGCAATTGTTCAAACTTCTTCTCGCTAAACAATGTTAGAAAACTGTCAAGCAGAGAAAGACACACACACACAGAAAAAAAAAGCTACTCATCTTGTATAAATTCAGTTGTGAATTGATAATGAAAGATTTTAAACAAGACTGTCTGCCAAGAAGAGAAGTGGAAGTCCCAGCTGTAATTAAATATACTGACTACTCTTCCCCTGGAAGCAGCAGAGCCAAAGCTCCTCTTTGATGTCTCTGAAAACTTCCCCTTTTCTGAGACTCCTCCAGTGGAGACCACCTGGCTCAAGGCAGGCTGAATTTGGAACAGTGAGGGGACTGGAGGTTTTTAGGGCTTGCAGCTGTTTCATTCAGGTGTTTGCTTGAAGGGGGAAAGGATCTATTTGAGGAAAGAAGGAGTGTCCCAGATGAGGATCTCCTTCCCTGCCTGCCAGGGAACTCAGGGAGGGAAATAGGACAACAATTGTCTCATCTCCTGTAGAATAGAGAATACAGAATACAATAGAGGCTTTATAGCACCCATTGCTGGCCTCAGTCCTGTGAAGGAGGGTAAAACAGAAGAGAATCTGCTTTTCAAATATAGAGGTTATTATCTTTGATGAATAAACCATGTAAACTGTAGACTGTAGTCAGGTATCCCCAGCAGCACATCTGCTTTCCCCTCTGGGAAAATTAGAGCATGCATGAAACTGAGGATATCCATCCTTTACTGAAATATTTGGATTGTTCCCTAGCCAGTTTTCAGGTTTCTAAGTGTTTCTACCCAGCAGATATTGCTCAAGAAACCATTCAGCTTTCCTATTCGGATACTCCAAGGATGGAGAATTTCTAGGATACCATGTGGTACCTCATAAAAGGACAAAGCAGCTGAGTAACTTGTTTCTACCACTTCCTTTCAGATATGATGATTTAAGTTCTAGCTTTCATATGATCCAGATTCTGTATTGAAGTGGTATATAACTCTGAACTTCAAATAAAGTGTCAGCAAGTTCTCCTCACAGGGTAGTCAGACAAAACAATCCTTTTCCAGCCCCAGAACCAAGGACACTGCTGCAGCTTCAGGCCCAAAAATTATAAAGAGTGAATTGAGGAGAGCAAACTGAGAGGATGGGATTTCATCACCTGAAGCTGTAATTGGACAATTAACCCCAATATGGAAATGGACCAAAACTGATCAAAGTGTGAAAACTCCTGACCCAGGGTCCATCTTGGGTGGAGCCACAGCCAGGCTCTTGCACTGCCCAAGGTGCATCCTTTGAAGGGATTTTAATAAATATCCACTTTATTCCTTTATCTCTGTCCAGGGAGCCTCTCTGGGTATCAGATACACGTCTCCCTTGTTGTGTCCTCTCTCCTGAGGTGCACACTCCCAGGAGCTGCTGCCCCTTTTCCACGTGGCCATGGCCCTGCTGGTGGGGCTGGCCAGCTGCTCTGCTGGGGGATCTGCCTTTGTCCCACAGCTCAACAAGGAATTCCTCTCCTGGGAGGAATCCAGGCTCTTCTTTCCAATCTACCTTACGCTGGAAAGCGTTCTGAGTGTTATTAAATTCTGTAAGAGCTGACCTTTAAAAGTCAGCGGTGCAATTAACCAATGTGGCCAGCTCTGGCCTGGGAGAGGCAGGAAGCAGACAGCTCACTTCTGATTAATGTCATTACAGGAGGACAGGAGGTGCACCCAGACACTCCAATTAAACAGCAGCAGATCTGCTCAGAGGGCTGCTACAACTGAGTGCAAGGCAGAGAGACCCTGCAAGACATGACAGAACCCCTGGGCTTTGCCCAGTTACGTGTCACAGCCATTTCTGAGGGGTTTGCTGGCACTGGTTCCTCACAGAGCTGGCAAAAGGAAGGGAAAATCCAGGGGAATGGGGATCCATCACTGCTGAGGCTCTGAAGGCCTCTGTCCTAACTCATCTTACCAAATTAATGTGTTAAAGCACTTGCAGAATGGAAGAAAAGGGGGTGTGGGGAGGGGATTGCCTTCACCCTCTGTGTGAGACTGCTCTGCTGTCACCTGCAGGTCAGAAATAGCCTCTGAAATAGAGGCTAATAGAGTCTGTCAGAAATAGACTCCTCTGAAGGTCAGAGGGGTCAGGTGCTCAAGTGTGACCCTCTGCTTCTTTGCCATTGCTCAAGATCCTCTGGCCAGAGCTAAATGGTCACTCCTCTCCCTCCCTGTCCCATCTACTTTAGATATGGACTTAAACAGCACAATAGGAATCCTGCAGAAAGGGGAACCTTGCACCTCTGCTGGAGTTTTTTGCTTTTTCTGGTGTGTCAGATGGCTGGAACTGTGGGCTGGCTGTGTTTGTCCCTGTCAGTGTTTGCTGTCCTTTCCACTGGGGTCCTACTGACATTTCTTGCTTCTTTCTCTCTCTCCTGGTCACAGTAAATTGCCTCTGGTTCCACACAGGCATTTTCTGTTAACAAATAAAAAGCTCAGATTTAAAATGAACTGCTTTTTACTTACATTAAATAGGGAAGGCCTAAATTTGGCTTTTATTTAGGCTGGTAAACTATTCACTCTGCAGCACAAGTCAAAGCTGGTGGTTGCTGATTCTTCTGGCCCCTCATTTCTCTCATCTCTTACTCAGAGAAGCAAAGTTTTCTTAACAATTGCCTGTGAAAGAACTTTATTTACTCCTTGGGCTGTCCCTAACCTTCCTACAGCCTGCCAAAATTACCCTGCCTTCACAAATATCCTTAGCATTTGTGAAAGCTGAATATATTCTTAAATGTGGACATGAGCTCCTTGCAATTCTTTACCCCAGGCTCAGAGTGGGGGTCCTCCAGATTGTAATCCAATGCAGGAACCTAATCTATCAACTAGCCCAAAAAATCTTGGAGAAATTAGCTTTGTGAGGCCAAAATAACAAATAGATCCCTAACACTTCTTAGATATCAGCCTAGGATTCCCAGTTTTCTTGCATTTAACTGATTGTGCAGGTGGCCAAAGACATGTTTCATGTCTGTTAAATAAGATGGGTGCAAAGCTTGGGCACCAGTTTATTTAGGTTGAAAAACCTGTTTTGAAATCATTTGAAACTTCATAATGATTTCCAATCTAAGCCTAAGGAGTGCCTCTCTTACTTGTCTTTTTTTGGGCACTGCCAGTAGAATTTGCAGCTGAATTTTCACTTGCAGAAAAGCATTGTTTGCATGATTACCTCTGAGTAAAACCAAACCAAAATTGCATCAACTCAAGTCCTAATGGATAGAAACATAAGAAAGTTTACCTACTACCTTATCTTTTCAAATGGAATGAGAGTAAATTTAATTTGACATAAGTCTTAGCCCTGTCTTCCTTGCCTGTGCTGGAGAATCAAGACTCAGATATAGAAATCTAAAGACCTGTGGGAAATATGGCCAAGACTTATTTGGATGAGGAAGGGGAAAGAAAGGATGTGAGGACATTATTACTAAGAACTAACTCAAACCTTAGTTAGCAGAAATGGTTTTTTGTTTGTTTTTTTTTTGCCTAGTGGAAAAAGAAGGGCAGAAGAAATATAGATCAAGCAGAATAAAGGGGAAGCTTGCCATGAAATTTTATGTAAATTTGAAATATTTCAGGTTTTCTTTCACAAAATGGGAGGGGTCACTGAGAGGGGAATAGCCTAAAATGGCAAAATTTCCATGAAAAATGTTCCAATCAAATTCCTACTGCCAAGGGCAATATATGTATGCAAAATATGCAATAATGGTAAAAAAACTTCATTTTTTTGGCATACTTCTACTTCCCTTATAGAATTTCAACCACCCTGCCTTGTCCCCTTCTCCCCAGCCTGTGAAACACTAAACCAGTGTTTCCACCATGAGCCATTTGGCACAGACTCCTGGGTGCCACCACTGTGGATTAATTCATTAATTGCCTGTTGTGATTTACAGCACGTCCATCTGCCACTCCTAAGACACTCTGGTCATGGCCTGTGGCAAGTGAAATTCAGTCTGGTGAGGGAAAAAAGCAGCTGAATCTACTCCTGGCCAGCAGTTCTTGTCCATGTTTCCGTGTGGTTGTGGATGTAATTTCTTTTTCTTTGCCTCCTTTAGGCGGAATTCTCTGTGGATATAACTTTTCTCTAGTCTCCCAGCCTCCTTTGGGCTGAATTCTTGTGGATATAATTTTTCTCTAGTCTCCCAGCCTCCTTTGGGCTGAATTCTTTTGGGATCCTCACTCATGGGGAGTTCCACTTATCTCAGTCCTTATGATTCAAAGAAAACTCCCGAGCTCGTTAGAATCTTGTTTCTTGTGTTTATTAAAGAATCCTTACAAAACTTAACAGATCTCTCCAGGCTGGCTAAACAAGGTTAATCTTTGCAATCTGGCACATTTCTTTCTTCTGATGGTACAAACAAGGCCTTGTGGCTCACTTTGTGTCTGATGCACAAAATGACCCTGAACTACGCAGTTCTTTTATCTTTATACCTATTTTTACCCAATTAACAATAGACATGTGTATTATTTTTCTTAATGACCCAATGACCCATCACCTCTGTGATGCACTGTGGTATTTTCTACCCAATCACTGACTATTACCCAAAAACCTCCAGGAGATGAACATGAAGAAGAAAGAAGAAGGACAAGAGACAACACCATAAATCCTCCATCTTGTCTCCTGTTCTCTAAACTAACTTTTTCACCCAGTGATTTAAAAAACTTTCTAATCTACACACACTTTTAGCTTTTTCTATCTAACTTTAACATTTGTTTTCATGTATCACCATGAAAACATGCTCATGAATTTCATATGATATGAAATTCAGCGTTTTTCTAGATCTTATAACTCGGTATTAGAAACAAGGGCACACACTCTGTATCTCAGACTCCAACAGTGGATGTCTGTGGGATGTTGTTGTACTCCTCTCTTGGAGGTTGTTTTTGGTAATTAGCTCAAAGATCTTCAGGAATGAATAGGTGAGGGCTTTGGCTCGGTGAGAATGGCACAGAGAGGCAGGTGAGCACTTGGAGTGGTGCCTTGGACCAAAACTGGACACTTGTAAAGTGTCTGCTTCCAAGGGATCTGCCAGCAGGGTCCACAGCAAGTGCCTGGAGCCTCCTGCATTTACTGGTGAGCAGTACTGCTGGGTTACTGGTGGTGACTGGGATTCTCCCCACCAGCACCACCCAGACAGCTGTAGAAGGGCCAGGCATGCAGGAGAGCAATTAAAGATTAGGGAGGAAAAGTAGCCAAACAGTTTTTGAGGAGTTCTCCACCCAAAAAGTCAAAAATTTGGCCTAGCAGTCCTTTTCCCAGTGATTTTTTGAAGTGTTGTAGTTTAGCCAGGCTGCTCAAGAGAAAGACCACGAATGGCATAGGAAGAACTTGAAATATTTGTGAAATATTTGCAAGAACCCTGACACAGGAGACACTGGGGAGATGAGAAGCTCTCTCTTTAGGAGACCACTCTACAATTCAGGAGCTTAAGCTAAAACTCCTTGCTTTTAGCTATTGCAGGCACAGGGATTTCAGTCTTAACTTCCTTCTTGTATGCTTGGGTCTGCTGCCCCTATCAATTTGAGAAGATCACTTCTCTCATTGCACCTAAACAGCTCCCTGGGGCAGGAGCTTCAACCTACCCAAAGAAAAGCTTTGATGACTCCAGTAGGTTGTGCCTCAAGGGTGCATTAAAGGAAAGAGGAATTCAGCTCAAAAGTCATCCCAGAAATACACCCAGCTGCACTGAGCAATGGCAGGGCACTTCCCAGCTTCTGGACATCTTACCAGCCCAATCCAAAACAGCCTCCTGATGTGTGTTTCTCTAGAAATAATTTCACTGGCATGTGAGTTTTCTTCCCTTTCATCGTCAGCTTGATTTCCAGGAATGTTTTTCTTATTTTCCAGCTCTCTGTCTCAGTGGTTTATCCCATGATAGCTTGCATTGGGCCTGCTGCTTCTCTGCTTTCCCAAGCTCACAGTCCTGCTCTTATCTGCTCTAGCAATGCATGACATATCTTCGAGTGTTGTAGTTTATCTAGTTAAAAAGAGAGTGTGCTGTTTGCCCCATTTCTGACCAGACCATGCTCGTTGCCTTTAGAGCACTGAATTATTCAGCTCCTCTTGCCACTTTTCTCAGGCTAAACCTGGGAGGGAAGGGAATTCAGAGAATGGGGTGGAATACCAAAATTCCTGCTTGAGCTGTGATCTGGATAAGGATGGTGAGAGCAGGAGCTGCTGCCTTGACTGCTCTTTCCCCAGGAGCACGATGGAGGAATGCTGCTGGGGGGCACAGGAGGGGATTGCTGGGTTTTACTGTCCCCCTCTAGGGCTCCAGTCACTGAGGCTTCATCACATCTGCCCTGGGGGGATGAGCAAGAGGTGCCTCAGCCCTCCCAGGTGCTCTTCTATCTAAAGAAAAAAGCCTCCAGGGCAAGTAGAGTTTAAAGACCATATCTCTTCTATATGAAACCAAAACAGTAAAGAAGGTATTTCAGACTACTTTGAAAAATAACCCTTGCTCCTGTAAAAAAGGCCAGCCAAGCCTTCAGCTTTGGCTGAGCTCAGCTGGAGCTGAAGAGTTCACCCCACAGCAGAGATATTTTGTGAGACCACAAGGCTCATCTTTATCTCCTGGGGAGGATAGGATGCATCAGGAAAGTTAAAAATGCCATCTAAATTTGCCTCCTCTTTTAAAAGCAGTAGAGAACCAAGAGTTATTGACTATCCTTGCAGTCTGTAAACAGCTTCTAAAGGTATATTTGTGAAAACATTGTTTCCAAGTGCTATTTTTATTTCCAAAACTCTCCTGCTCTGTCAGTGTCAGTCTATCTGCAGTGATAAAACATCTATCCCAGTAGCAATAGTATGACACACAAGTTCCAGATGAAGCTGAGGATTGGCCAGGGAAACCAGAAACCAAAATTTTAAACAGCTGCTTGGAGACTGAAAGAGGAAGACAGGCTGCAAAAGGATTTCTAGAAATGCCCTAGTGTAAGAGAAATCTCCAGGTGTAGCAACAACAAACCAAATAACAACAAACCCAATGAAAACAAACAAGAACCAAGCAAACAAAAACCCAAAACAGACCAGTTTTGGGGAAAGAGCATCTTTTGAATCAGGAGAATTTAATTAATTCCACATAGAGTCCTCCCTCACACACAAATGAATCATTTTGGCTGGGTGGGTGCCCTTGGAGAGCTGCAGACTGGGGAGTGACAAGAGACTTGGTGGGCAGGAATGGATAGGATTACACTGGGAAAGGGCATCCTTTCAGCCCAACACCCTTTAAATACCCTTTAAACACCCTTAAAACACCCTTTAAATACTACTGGGCATCATGCTGGCTACCCTCTCTGCTCTGCCAGCCACAATAAAGGTAATCACCCATTCCTCTGGGCAAAGCAAAATGTAAAGCAAGGAATGTAAGCCACCTCTTGGACTGGTTCCTCACTGCATCAGCTTTCATTATGAGCAATTGGAAGGTTTTTAACTTGTTAAATTGTAGAGTCCCAGGGCTGTGCTGCTTCATGTCTCCTAAGATGTCATCGTGAGCAGCTGAGCAAACTCAGATTACTGCAGTCAGTACCATAAATATGTAATATTATATTTATATAAATATAAATAAATGTATACTGCTCCTTTCAACTGCTGTCAGAGAAAGTGGAATTGTTTACATGCTCTCTGCTCACTCTGAAAAGAGCATGGGGTGAAACTGAGGAAGTGTTCTTAAAAGGAAACATTAGAAGGAAAACTTAGCCATGAGAGGTTTATCACACCCAGAAAATAATAGGATCTAATATCATCATAATTGCAAACTTCCTTAGAGCTGAATGATCTCTGAGCCCCTGACACTGTTATCCACTGTGGTGGTATGTACCTACCAAGCTTCAGGATGGAGGGGAGGATCCTTGAAGGGAAAGATGACACAATCCCCTTGCAAAACTGCCCTGGGATCTTTAAAGTCCCCCTAGAACAAACAGGAACTTGGTGTTTTCAGCCTCATGTAAAAGGAATGAAGAAAATCCCATCACTAAGGTCACATCAAAGTGGATAAACCAAGCACTGACCGAGATAATGACTGGAAGGGCCCTGAAGATATGACCTATTGTATTTCTTATCTGTGTTATTTCTATGGGCAAGAGAATCTCACACAGATAGCACCTCTTTTAGACTTTTGGGGCATAACTCATTATTCAGCATGGATAAATGCAGAAAATCTCCCTTTTAATGCAGACTTTTAACTAAGTACAGCTAATTACTCAGCTGGGAGCAGAACAGCACTCCCTGTAGCTCTGGGGAGGCAGGGCCAGGTCTCCTGGCAGCTGTGATCAACATCATAAACTAAGTTATGTTAATCTTCCAAGTTTCAGACTGGAGATAAGGCAGAGGTTTTACAGCATCCATTATCTACTACTGTCTCTTTTATTTTGTTTGAAGACATGAGATGTTTATTAGCTGAATGCCCTTCAGCATTGAAAGCAGGAATTGACCATTTAAATTTAGATCATGCTTCCCCCCTGTCACACACCCACATAATTTTAAAGTTTACTCTGAACAGTTCCCAGGATTGTGTGTCCAGATTCCAAGCAGAAGGCTAATAATAACCCCTACATTATTGTAGGCACCAAATGGGTGCTGATAAAACTGTGGTTGCAGCCAGAGATAGGAGATGATCGTTGTTTATCAAAACAATGAATTAGTTTAAATTCATTTAGCGCTGTCACTAGCACTGGGAACCAAGAACAGCACTCTGTGGTGTACTGACTGGAGCACTTAGCAGTATTTATCTTTGCCCATTATAGTCTTGTAGGAAATCACTGCTTCCAGGATCTGGGGTTAATTAATCCTCCTCCAGACAGTTTGTATGGGATGAGCAGTGGTGTGAGCCCAGATCACCAGCTGGGCTCCAGACATGAGCAGCCTCTGGTCACTGGGGATTTATGACTTGGCTCTCCACCCACACCTGTTCCTCCAACCTGCTCCACAAAGAAAAGTGATGCTGGGGTGGTACACTGAGATATCAATTCCATCTCCTGTAGGGTCACTTGTCTGCCTCCAGGAATGATCATCTCTACAGCAGGTTAGGAAACCTTTGTTCAGACCGAGCTTTTGTCTTCAGCTAATCATTTCTGCACTTTGAAACAGAATTATTTCTACCCTGAGAAAGATGTGGCCCATTGTGCTTATTTCACTTCACTTTTTGCTTTTCTATCATTCACTTTTATCATTCTGCAGCATTGCAAACTCTACCGTGGAAATACCTCTTAAAGAGCTTCTCCGCTGCTCCTGCTGTGGCTCTTCATTCTCCAGGTGTAATGAAAAAGCTGTTTGTCCTTAAAAAAAATAAATTAAATTGCTGGTACAAACAGAAGTCCAAGATTCCAGGTGGCAAGCAAATAATAGAAGCAGGTGTCTTCACAACACAGAGAAAAGGAGAGGGGGGAAAAAATAAGCATAGCTAAAATATAAGAAAAGCTTATTTTGAAAAAGATGGGTCCCCATAAATATTGTGCACTGTGTTAAAATGCTGTAACATTTCTCAAGACTTATGTCATCAGGCTGATGAAAAAAAAAAAGAGGATCATTAAAAATCCATGAAAAATCAGTTTTCAGTGTATTTTCCTGCCTTAACTCCTCATCTTCCTGGGACACAGGCACCTTCCATGCATCCATCAACAGATTTAATCATCAATCATCCATCAATAGGGCTGGTACAAACCTCTGGTGCTCACCTATGCTCCTTTGCCAAAGAAAGGTGGAAATTGCACAGGAGACACAATCTTTCAAGATCTGCCTTAATATCCTACTCTAGCTAGATTGCAATCACAGTGCAAAACTTTTCCAGGTTGTCTGAGGTTTCCATGGAGCCAAACCCAGAAAGCCAAGGTGTGTGTGCAAAAAAAAATGAAGTTTATCACAGAAAAAAATCCAGGGAACAGCTTGTTTTTAATTTGATGCAAGCTGTAGTCTCATTTGATATAGTTTACATCACTGAAAGCAAGACAAGAAAATTATTATAGTCAGGCTGAGGAGAAGAGAGTGACAGCTAGTCTGTTCAGACTCTGACCACTCAGAAACACCCAGTGCTGTCCACCAACATAAATATATATAATAATATATCAGATCCAGAGCCCTGCCTCCCTTTCTGCCATTTCTAGTCACCATTTGTGCTGATCCATACTCAGTGAAACAGGGGCAGAGCAAGGCACTCTGACAAAGGTACTTTTTCTGCTGAGAAGATTACAAGCACAGGCAGTGCTCCATCATTAATGACAATGGTTTTACTCATTCAGTGTGCTGACTGCCCTCTCATTCAAGCTGACTCACTAGAGCCTGATAAAACTGTATTTTTAAGCATTCTGAGTTATTCTAAGCCTTAAGCCTTAAGTAAGTTGTGCCTTTCCAGCATGG
The DNA here is from genome assembly GCF_001522545.3 of Parus major. NCBI lineage: Eukaryota > Metazoa > Chordata > Aves > Passeriformes > Paridae > Parus > Parus major. The sequence continues at coordinate 67,262,405 of NC_031773.1, forward strand.
CTTTGTCACAACATCAAATAAAAAGCCTTTTGCTGCTGGCCAGAGCAGCAGTCAGGAAGATGTTGAAGCAGCAGCTCTCAGAATTATCAAGTCCAACAGGAGGCAGATTGGTTCCTTGAGTTGCTTAGGAACATCCTCCCCCTCAGGTAGGGCTGGGATTTGTGGTCAGGTTGCTGCTGGCAACTCTGAGGACCACAGAGCATCAGTCCCTACCCTGGCCAAGGGCTGACACACAACTCTCTTTAAACTTGGCTGGAAAAATTTCTTCATGTCCTTCGTCCTGCATCTTCCTAGTCCCTGGGAAAGTGGTCTACATGGGGACTAATAAGGATGTGGGGACATCCAGCTTCACTTCTCTCCCCTTTCTTCCACTTCTTGCTGTTCATCTCTTGCCTTCTGAGCATGGGAGAGGGAAGGGAGCAGGGGTCAGACCAAAATCTGGAGGATAACCTAAAAAAACCCCCCCAAAAAAACACTTTCCCACAAAACAACAGCAACAAACCCAAAAAAAAACCCAACAGCAATATCATATCACCACCAATACCAAAAAAAATCACAACAAATCAAAAATTCCCCCCTTCAGCACTGGCCATGGTATTATGGCCACTCTTTCTGGTGCTCATGTGTGTTCCTTTGAACTTGCAGCTCCACACCATGCTAGGAGCAGCTCAAGGCATCTCCAAAACATCCAAAATGACTTTTTCCTTCAGGAGTGTCAATCACATTGCCTACACCTTGTTTCAGACTCAGCTCTGACAGAGTAAATCAAGTTTGAACCCTTTTGGCACACGGGAATCAGCAGAAGCCAAGGAGTTGGTGCAGGCTACAGCAAAGAAAATGTGCCTTTGCCTTCCCCCTGTAACAGTGACTCCTGGATAAAAGGATCCAATTCATCCCCCAGATTTCTCCAGTGTGATACAAAACAGCAGTGAATAAAAGAATAATCAGAGGCTGGTAAAGCTGGGTTTGTTTGTTTCAAATATGCAAATTCCTAAATTCTTTGAAGACAGACAGTGAGGTGGTGAGTAGTTCCCTTTGAAAATCCAAAAATTTAACTTCCTTGCAAAAAATGGCCTTTCTGTTCAAAATACATTTGCCAACAAAAATTCATTCACATAAAAATGCTTTGACAATAACCAGACCATCCTGCCATTGAAAGCATTATAGAATTCCCTCTTTTTCCTTCTTAACGATGGCAAACTAATTTGACCATAAAAAGAGAGTGAGATGTTTTCTAAATTCAGCACTGGAAGAAATGTAAGGAAAAGAAAACACAAAAAAGTTACAGCCATGAAAATTTTGACCTTTTGCCACTTTCTTATTGAAGTGTTGGGTTTTTAAAGAAAAAAGCTTTCCACCACTTCTTTATTATTATTTTTTTTCCTCTCAGATAAATCTAACTTTTTAAACTTTTATCTTGGGATGGAGGGTTGTGTCAGTGTCAAAGTTTTGTATTGAGAACCCTGTTCTCCCTTGCCTAGTGTCTTTCAAAAGAGCATGGAGATCCAAACCTTATCTCTGTCAGTTATCCAGAAAAGCCAAGAAGTAATTTGTGTATGATTTCATCCCTAAAATTTTCCCTGCAGCACCATCACAAATATATTCTGTCTCAGACACACAAACATCTGGAGGTGCTACCACTAACTGTGTTTTGGAAAACCAGATGTGTTAGCAATAGCACACCAGGAAGTTTAGGCTTCCCAAAAGGGGTGACAGAACAAGTTACACAATGAAGTCAGGGGAGAGAAGTGTGGATATTACCCTAAAATGATCAAAGCCATTAGACACACCAGTCTGATCATTTATCTTTCACATGAGAGGCGACCTGTGGAATAAACAACCTTATACTGAAATTATATGTTATGGAACGGGGTAATGTAACATAAATTAAGCATCCTGCTTGAGTTCCATATGCAGCAACCTTTGTAGAGAAATGCTTTGGGTGCTGAAAGTGGTGGGGAGAACATTACTACAAAAATCCTCCTGTTCAGTGGGGATGAGATGAATGACCACCAATCAATAAAAAAATCAGGGGGGACTATCCAGAGGAGCATACAAAGTCCAGACTCTTATTAAGGCAGTTGAGATGAATATTTAAATACACTGTGCCATGGACTTCCAGAATTTCAGCTGAGCTTAATTTCAGATGAGCTCCTTAAAACAGGTTACATTTCCCCAGGCTCTTTCCACTCAGAAGTTCCTAAAATTACATATTTCCCACCAAAGCAAAATGCAATTACATCTGATATAGACAGAAATTGCCACTAAGAAATATTCCCCAAAGCCTTGTAGCAGAAATTGAAAAGTGACATGAAATACACTGACATTTAGTCAGGCTGGAATATGAATAACCTGATGGAGACTGCTAAAAACCAGAGCTGGGCAGGACTGTGGTCTTTGTCTGGTCCACAGTAGGACACTCTTTCCAAACAACTTGATAAAAAGAAGGTCAATTATTTACATCTAATTGAACAACCTACTGATTTATTATCTGAAACAGCCTTTGTGCCCTACTGCATTCACGTTCTGCATGTAAAATATTACTCACTGTAAAGATAAATCCAATATACAGCACGTAATACTGTACATTTGAAAGCTTATTAGTGGTTTTGAAATACTTGAACATGGAATGGTGGTTTCAACCATGATCCTGCTGTTGGAATTGAGACAGATATTTGAGACTGGGATTCCAGTCCCTTTATATTCCACCAGAACAAAAAGGCATTTGAACCATTCTTGGTGCTCAGATTTGAATCCCTTACCATTAGCACTGAAGAAAAAGGCTTGCATGACACATTTTGCCTCCTGAAAGGCAAAAGCACCACATTTCATCTCACAGCTGTCCAATCCTGGTCTGTATTTACAATTGCACATGTACACCTGTATATAGACACACATTGTCTATATAAATTGTATATAAATTGCTACGTGGTACATATAAGAATATATACATTTGGTATTTATATTTAACTGATCTTTATATATTAAAGTATACATACTTTTTAACTTATATTGGCAGTCAGTGGAGGACCTCCCAGTGCTGTTAAAGAAAAAATATAATAAACAGGATTTTTTTCTGAACAGCTTGCTGCTTAAGACAGTGACTTAAATATGCCTAAAACATGCAGAGTTTGAAACAGTAGGGCAGTGTACAACAAAATATTTTTGTAATTCAAGTTCCCCCTTATTTTTCTCTCTTATTTTTCTCTCCTTATTTTTCTTTCTTATTGACCTTGCTTTGCTCCATTAGATTTACTGTAGGAAAAGTCTCGTTTGCTGCATCAGATCCCAACATCAGAAGTGGCCACAGTGAGCAGAGGAAGAGAGGTTCCAAGGGAATGGAAAACCATTCTCATGGTTTTGTCTTTTAGACAAACCATTATTTCCCAAAGGTGGACACAGGGCCGTAGGATGAAACTCACCCCATCTTCCAGGGGCACTGAAATTCCAGCACATAAAGAGCCCCTGAGAAGGTGAATGGGGGATGAACTCTCTAAGAAAAAATACATATTTTAAGAAAAAGTGAAATGCTTCAATTCTGAAAGTGCCTTTGGATCATTATAACCTTTGGGTTTTAACCACACTGGTGGTGTCTCCTGCCAAGTGTGGTTTACTGATGACACATCATCGTGGCACCAGGAATGGACTTGTTGATAAGTTAAATAATGGGACTACTTTCAGACCATTTTTATAGCTGAAAATTCTCATGGCATAAAAGAGTCATCATGCAGTTATTTCACTGTGGAAAACTGTTATTTTTCTTAGAATAACTTTGAACTCTGTAACTTTTTGGGACAGGGGTTGTTTTTCAAGTAGAACCCTGCTTCCTTTCTTCCCCAAAAAATTCAGCTTGTATTAGCTGGAACGATACCAAATCCACAAAGATATGTATTCAGACAGATTGTAAATTCAGCTAGAGCATTTTATATGGTACTAAATCCAAACAAAGATCTAAAGCAAGATGCAAAATATCACACACACACACACACACAAAAAAAAAAAGTTCCAAAATATATGGATTGGGATTTTTAAAGCTGAGTAAGGGACTCAGCCACACAGATTCGAAAGAAATTGATTAATTATGTGGTTGATAATCTTGGTTTATATGCCAAGTTAAATCCTGGTATAACTCCACTGTCTTCAGTGGAGTTGCACTGCAAATGTATTTGACAGATAGTCATGATTCTTCTCCAAGAATAACTTCTAAGGCAGAACTTTTAAACATGAGTGAATGAAAGTCCTGTGCCAAGTTCTACCCTAATTTATGCCCTGTACAGAACAGCTGACTTGGAAGCCAGGGTGTCAGGAAAGGCAGAAAGAGACATGAGTCTGTTCTTCCTTTGCTGGGACGTTACATCAATTCCCTCTGGTGATGGTCATGTCTCCGAAAAACACAGCGGGAACCCACAACAGTTTGCTGGAGATTCTTTCCTTCCAAGCCTGCAAGTTCTTGTGTTTCACAAGCTGTAAGTGTTCAGGGAACAGCCTGGACTCATCTCAGTGGAGGGCCATGAAATGCACTCCTATTAACAACTGCACCAGGCTGAGCCTTGGCTGCTTCAAAATGAGTTTGAGGAACAGCACTGGAAATGGCCATTTTAATATGAATATTGGAATTAGCTACTTAATTTAATCATAAAATAATGAGTTTCGGGCAATCTCAGTCTCAGTGTTATTTTGAATCAAAACCCAGCATTTGGATTGGTTTTCTTCAACCTGTTGGGCTCGTTTTGGGCTCATTATTAGCATTAAACATGCCTAAGTAAAACTGACTGGTCAAACAGTTTTGCTCAGGTGAGAGGGAAGTAATGCCCATCTCAATTCATCTTTTATGCAACATTGCTGAGGACATGGGAGGATTTTATTGCTTTGCCCAAAGCATCAATTTAAGCCAGCAGCAGGAATCTGACTGCTCCAGCTCTAAGTCTGGTGAATTGCTAATGTCCTCACTCCTGATTCCTCTGTTGGCAGAGTTATTTTACAGAAAAGTGATGTAATCTGGCAGTGGGTGAGCTCAACATAAACAGTGTGGCTCCACAGTGATACCCCTGCTCCAGGGGATCATTGCTGGGGCACGAGCCAGCAAATTGGTCTCCAGACTGACAGCCCAAGCACTTGGATGCCCTTCCCAGCTCTTCCCTCATCGTCTATTTTCAGTCAAATCAGGCAGCAAAGTCACATACATTTGTTTTAACACTCCACTGGATGTCAGAGGCCCATCTGCTAAGCACCCCTAATGGGGCCAAAATGAGGACATTTCCCATCCAACATGGTCTGCAGTACTTATAAACAGAACAGACTCTGGATCAAGAGCTTCTCACATTCCTCATCTGAAATGCTGCTAATCTTTGGCCTCACAAAAACCTGTGGAACTGAAAAGCTTCATGGGATGTGCTGTGACCACTGCCATGAAAGAGAGCAGAAGGGTTTTGAAGGAATTGACTGGGTCAGAAGAAGGGAGGCTGAGCAGAGCCAGCCTTGGAGGAGCAGCAGTCCTGCCCAGCCCCAAGGTGTGTGCCCCAAAACTGACACAGAGCACGTGGCTCTGGAGCTGATGGCTCACCACACACTGGGGTTGGGTTTTCTTCCCTTCACTGGGCCCAGAGAAAAGAAAAGTACTTAAAAAAATCTATCATTGGCAGCAGTGCCTAGAGAGTGGCTCACCGTGCTCACATTGAGGTCTAATTGCCACCTGACTCTGCATGGCAGCTACCTCCCACCCTTCTTCCTTTAATATCTAATTATTTCTGTATCTGCATGTGCTGCAGATAAATACAGCCTGGCTTCCCTGTTCTCAGCAGAGCTCACACCTGTGATCTCCAGTTCCTCAGCTCTGCACACCTGCACCATTTCATCCTGTGTACAAAACTGGGGCTTTCTCCTCCCAGCCTTGTCTAAGCCACTCCAGTCCAGTTCTGCTCCTACTTCTTATGGCTTGTCCCTTCCTATACTTCTATACTTCTATTTATATACTTTTATACTTTAAATTTTCTTATATTTCACATCCAAAATCAGCTCTTCTCCCTCTTTCCCTTCAGAGCTGCTGCTCTCCATGACCTTCTCTTAGCCATGCTTGACAGACTTCCAGTCCTCTCCATCATTTCTACTCTCCTCTGCAGCAATTTCCATCTACAAGTAGAAGCACACCATAAATAGGTAGACCATGTTTAAGTATTAAATATTTGGACAGGTTCTTTTGCCTTTTCTCTCTCTTCATTAGCTTCTCCAGGTCCAGGCCCAGCCTCTGCCACACAGGTAGCCCATCATTGTTTCTTCTTCAGAGTATGGCTGTCAAAGAATAAATTTTTAAAATCTGTATGGTTTTTTTTTAAAAATCTCTTTTAAATAATTTAAAATTTGTTTAATTTTTTTTAATCTGTTTTTAAATCTGTCCTTGACAAAGATAGTAAGAGAGAATCTGTTACTAGCCATTAGAGAAGAATCAAGACCAAACTTTCAAAACAATAAGGTGCTTGAACTATTCCAGCAATGATAAAAGATGCAGAAAAAAAGTCTTGGTGGAACATCACCATGGATGGGAAATTAGCTATAAAGAGGTCACCTTCTTTTGTTATGACATTCAGGTTAAGGACCATGACTTGAAAAGTTACTTTGACTGAGAATTGCCACATCTACTCTGAGGAACATTTCAGCAAAGCCCAAGCAAAAAAAAATCAAAACAGAATTTCTGAAGGAAAAATAGAAACTTAAAATAACACCAACCTCAAATTGCTTCTTGTATGATGATCTCATTTCCTTGGGATCAGCTTCTTATTTCCCCTCTGAGTATAAGGCATAGCTAATCTTCTTGAAACTAATATTCTGATTGTCTGATTAAGCAAATCTTAATTAATTAGGTTTCTTCTGCAGACTCTTGCCTGATCCTGATGTTGGGTACAGAAGTCTGGGTTGAAGGGCATTCTCCTGGCTTCAGTTTTGAAAAGAATCAGAGCTGGATTTTACTGTCCACCTGCAAGAATGGAAAAATCACATGGCAAGGAAAAGTTTTCCTGTAGCTGTAATTGCTGCACTCGTAAGGAGTGCAGTGAGATCTCTGGCTTCATTTGTAGAAAGGCTTTTGGATGGTGTGCCACGATAAATGATTCATTTACATCACTAGAAATTCAAAGCACTGCTTAGTTTTAAATTCAAGAATAATCAAAGTCTATATCAGTTGTTTTTAAAGGGTATGGAAGGATGGAAAAAACTGAATACAAGGACATAAGTAGCAAGATCTTAGCCTGTAAGCTGAAATGAAGAGCTACCTATCCAGTGCTCCAAAACCTAAACTTTTTTTTCTATTTCTGCAAATCGATTAATAGCATGTGTTGACCATTGGTTTGAAATATTTAATCTGTTTTCTTCAAGCAGGCAAAACGTGGAAGTTAAACTGTAACAAGGAAGGCATGCCAAAATAGAGAGGGAAGGTATTTAGCCAATCATTTCTGCCTTACAAGATTTACAATCCAAAGGCAAGTTTTCAAGAATAAAATCATTTTGATCAACCCCTCACTTTAAAGTGTCAAAGCTGGTTCCAAAAACACCAACACTTTTTCCACTGGTTATAGGATACCTGAAGCATCCAAAGTAGTGGTTTTAATGCTGCAAAAAGCTTTTGGGTTTTTGTTTTGTTGCCCCCATCCAAAAGCGTGAAGTGGGCTACAAACAGTGACAAGTTCTCGAGTGCCCCAATCAGCAACGCTGGCTCCTGCTCACGGTTCAGGGGAGCTGCTACCTGTGAATTCACATGGAAAACTTTGCTGGGAGAGCTTTAAAAAAATCTGTGGAGTTGATGTCTTGTCCTTCTCACCCGAAATCTCTTTGTCCCTCCAGCTCTGGTGGTGCGCTTCCTGACCAAGAGGTTCATCTGGGAGTACGACCCAACGCTAGGTAGGTTATGGTGTCCTGGAAGGGTGGCATGGAATGGCATGGCTGAAGCAATAGGAATCACAGAGTTAAAATTCCAAACCTCAGCCAGCCTCTAAATTTGCTGCAAAAATCTTCTCTGTGGTCATTTGAAGCTGGAACAAATTGTCACCTACGATGGCAGAATAGAGAAGTAACACCCAGACAAAGGCAGAGTTACTGTGTGGGGCACATTTCTGCCCACTCAGAAACACACGGGAATTCTGCCATTGAAATAAGTTGCTTCAGTATTTTGCTCTTCAAATCATTTAGTGTGAGATCAGTTTTCTGCTTTTGAATAGCCCAAACGTGTTCTGCTTGAGAATAAGAAGACTGGGATACAGATCTGTATTCTGGAACAAATTCATATTCCTAAAAATTCATGGTCAAAAAAAAGGCAGGTTTTGACAGTCAGCCTTCTGTCCTGATGGGACACTTGTGGTTGGGATATTTTCCTCCTTGGACTGAGTTTGATGAGAGAGAGGCAGTTTTCTCTTCAGACTTGGTTGTTTATTCTTCTCTAATCTATATTACATATATACAAGGCACAAGGAGCTACATGCATTAAGATAGAAAGGTGCAAAATGGCCAGCAAAGAACTTCTTCAAGGTCTTTTATATGTCCATTTACCCAATTAACAAATGCCAACTAAATTATTTTTCTTAATAACCCAATGACCCAACACCTGTGAGCTGCACTGTGGCATTTTCTATTCAATCACTCATTACTACCCAAAAACCTCTGGAAGAAGAAGATGAAGAAGGAAGAAGAGACAACACCCTAAAACCCCCATCTTGCCTCTTATTTTCTCAACTAGCTTAAACCTTAGACTTTTACTTTCTCACCCAGTGACCTAAGAAAACTCTCTAATTTACACACATTTTCAGTTTTTCTATTTAACTTTAACCATTGTTTCCATGGTGTTATATGAAATTCAGTGTTTTCTTGGTGTCAGAGATAAGGGCACACTCTCTGTGCCTCTGACTCCAACAGCCTACCTAGACTGAGGTAATTTTTTTTTTACCTCATTTTCCAAACATATATTCCCTCTCATTTTTGAGTGACCAGAGAGGGGAACCAGTCACCTAAAGGCCATCCACCTGTCCCTTCCACTGCTCCCACTTGGCCCTGTTGGGTCTGGCAGTTTCAAGAAGCTGGCTCAGATATCTCAAAAATCTTGTTGAACAGTTGCCCTGAATTAGAGACTTCACTTAAAATCTGTGCCAAGGTCAATTTTCTCAGTATTTCTTAAATTACCATATATTTAAAGTTTCAGCATATATAAATGCTCTGCAAATCCAGGCCAAGAAGTCCAAGACAAGGCATTCACATCTTAGAAGGTGCCTTCAGTACCTCAGGACTAAGCAATTCACACACAAATTAAAGGGTTGGAAAATCCTCTTTTCTCCAAAAATGTGTTCCTCTCTCCTTCCTAACGTTTCTTTGCAGGCTCCAATGCAGATCATGCAGTTAAATATCAATTTCTTTATTAATGTTCTTTCCTTAAGTCTCATTAAGGAAATAGAAAATGCCATAAAATTGTGCAGCAGAAATGAAGTTTAATAAATTCCACCCCAGAACCCAGGCAGCCCTTTGTAAAAAGCAAATATCCAGGATCCTACTAAGTATTTTTGTTAGGCAAAAATGGAGAGATGACAGATATCAAAACTCCCATCTTGGGAAAATAAATCTCAGCACAACCTGAACTCAAATACATTCTTTTATCTGCTGCTATCAATATATCCCTCAATGAATGAATGATGTGTCACCTGCCTTGTGCTGCAGAGTGGAATGTTCAGTGGAATGTTCCTTTAGTACTGCTGGTGTCAGAACTTCACATTTCTATCACCAGTACAGCATTCTTAGAACCTGACAAGAGTTGTATAAAGTCTTCTCTACCAGTTTAGTCCAAGTTCATCAATTCCTTGCAGGGCCACTGCATGCAAAAGCATCTTTTTTGCCTTGTTTAAGCACACAAATGAAGCTGTTAGCAAGCTACAAATCTTATTTTTTTTCCCCATTATGAAGGCCCCATGCTCTTTTTGCTGTACAAGGCTTGACATTTATTTCTGCTTTACAAATGAATACAATTGCAAATTACCGTGCCCCTCAGGAATCTAATTGTCTTCTCTTTGCAGCACAGAAAGCTTCTGTGCAGGCAATAGTGTTATCTCAATAAACTTAAAAATTAAGTCTCTCTTGATTTACTGAATTCTACATCCCCATTCAGTTTAGAGAATAATATCTTAAATTATGTATTACAGTCATTGTGATGCTCAGAGCTCTGGGTTGCTCTGAAGAAAAGGTTTGAGAAATTCAAAAACTAATAAACTATTGTCAAGGAGTTATTTCCTAATCACAGTAATCTCTGGTAGAAGCTGCTCACCAAGAGATTGTTTTGTAAAGTATTATTTTGTCAAACTACAGATCACAATGGGATTCAAAAAAAGGTGCTGGAGTGTTAGAGATGAAAAATTATCTTGAAATTGTAACCATTATTTAGGCCTTCAGAGATCAATCAGGAATAAACTGTGCCTTGAAAAGCTTTGAAAACCAGTGCCTGAAAAAAATGCATTTCTCTCTTTTAGCATTATCATCCTGCAGTGATTTGGTGTCCAGTTACCTGTAAACATCTGAATTCACTGAGAAGTTTTAGCAGAACAGATTCATTTCTGCTCAGCAGTTCTGTGGAATATCTACATGCTCAATCAATATAAAAAATTAAGGTTGTGTCAGTGAGAATCATTTCCTCTGCAGGGAGAAATGAGCAGCTTTGTCAAGTTATTCTAAAAGGACAGGAGTAAAACAGATGAAAACCATCCAGCTACTAAGAAACTGGAGGTTTTGCCAAAAATCACTGGGGCTGTGACAAAAATGTCAAATGTATGGTTTATTTCTTATGTCAAGTTTTCAACCACCCATTAGCCCTCTGATGCAACCAATCCCCAGATAATTCCTATTTTTAGTAAAGCTTTCAGCAAGCTGTTCAAGCTCTGAAGGAAATTTAACATTAACCTAAACTAAGCATCATATGAAAAAAAAAAACCCAACCCAAACCTCTTCCTCTTTTTATTCAAGGGAGGCACATTTTAACTGGGAAGGAAAAAACACACCTTATAAATATTCCTTACTATTCTAACCTGCCAGAAGAAAATGAAGGGCCCTATTTTTAGCAGCACCTGGATAGAATGTTGTACCACCAGGAGCCAAATCACCAACCACAAAATAAGATTTTTTTTTTTGATCCCTGCAAGCTTTGGAAAACAGAGCTGCTGCTGAAGTCAGGGCTTTGCAGCTCTGCTACTTTTGTGCAGATGTTGGATCTCTGCAAACACTGGCAGGACAGCTGCATCTTCACTAAAGTACTTCTCACTCTGCTTTTTATTTAACACTTCTCAGCCAGAGGGCAAAAACCACAGCAAAGGTCATTTTCTGGGGAGTGTTAACCCTCAGCCTCCACTTCTCCAATATTTCTGTTTAACTGGCAAGTCATTGTCACCATCTTGGCACAGGGTTGTTGTTTGCTTTACCAGAAGGTGCTGAATTCCTCCAGGTAAATTCCTACCTGGCATTATCAAGGTGAATGGGTTTCCACATCCATCTTCATTTACAGTAAATTGCAGCTATTTCACATTTCCAACAGAATTAGATGGAAGAGCTCCATGTAGAAATGGGCTGGAACTGCTCACTTTAAAAAATACATGCAGTCTTTTTCTAAAACATTAAATACATAAAGAATTCAGCATTAAAGTAGTCTTCTCAAACTAGTTAAATACACACTGAGAAAGGGGATTGGGTTCCCACCAAATTCACTATTTTTGAATAGTGAAAAGAGTTGAAAATTCAATCATTTTGAACTTTTAGATTTCACCAATATTCATTAATGTCCTTATTAATTATTAACATTAATTATTAACATGCTCTTAAATAGAACACAACCTGAAAAAAAAACATGTAAGCAAGGTCAGTGTGATGTTAGAAGACCTCAAAATGCTTGGCCTGGGTTGGGCACCAGTGAAATCACACTCTTATCATGAATGTGGAGCTCCTCAGTGACCCCAGGGCTCTACACCACAATTTTCAGGGAATTCAGCAGGGAATAGCTGCTCTCCCCAGTCCCAGTAAATTGCAATAACAGTCTGCATCTCAGCAATTCCCCCCAGGAGCTGCTGGCAGTGCCCAGAATTTAGGCTGCCTTTGCTTGAGCTCCAAGATGGAGAGATTTTGTGGTTCACTTTGATATTTAATTGATTTTAAAATTGGAGATGCTGAATCAGAGTAATCAAGGGAACTGATAAATTTATTTTTTGCTTTTCCTGGGAGGCAGAAAAAGGAGGAGAAGGCCCAAAGAGCTGTCACAGGAGCAGACAGATAGAGGGGCTGCAGAGAACTTCATGGGTAGCAGCAAATTTCCTGCCTCCATAAGCCAAGATATGCAGGGAGAATCTCCTGGATCAAATGATGAAAGAAGAAAATTCATCATTGCTATGGCTGAGCGCTTTTAAAAATCATTTTTGCAGCATTTCTCTGAGAACACATTTGTTGTTCTAAAACTTGAGCAATTTGCTTTACTAGAAACAGAGCTGGGGTATCCAATAATTTTTTTTAAAAAAACAAACAACAGAAACAAACAAGAAAACACTAAAAAACCAAAAAGGGCAGGAATTATGAACTGTGTTTTGTCATTTGTTTTGGGATAGCATTTTTATGTAAAGCTGGGAGAATCACAGGATTCCCAAGGCTCAAGGACTTAAACATCAATTTTTGCTACTTAGGAAAAAAAACCCAAACAAATAAAACCCCAGGTAAATGCAGCAGACAGGCTCCTCAGCTCTTTTCTTTTTTTCTGTAACTGATTTGTTGTCTGCAGCCTCCCTGCCTCTGTGTTTCACCTATAAAATCCTTCATTTTACAGTAAGATTGTAAATCTTTAGAGTAGCTGATACTCAGATTTAAGACACTCATCAAAGGCCCACAGGAACACCAAGCAAAGGCTGGATTTGAAACAAAAATCTACTTATATCAGCAAACAAGGAAATGATATTTTTGTTGACCTTGATATTTTTGTTGACCTTGATATTTTTGTTGACCTTTCTAAAAGTGTCTTGGCTTTCTCACACTGCCCCTAGATGCGTTTCTCTGGCTGTTCACACATTTTATGTGACTTTGCCCATCCTCTGAAAACTCTCTCTTAGCTGATAATCAGTAGAACAGGACATGACAGACTGCCCTGTGTATGAAGGCAAAGCCAGAAAGCAAAAGTTTAATTTAATTTGAATGGGATAGAGAGAAGACTCTTCACTACTTTAAAGGAGTAGAGGAAACCAAAAGAAATAGGAGTCTTAGGAAAAATCATGATTTTTGCCAGGACTACTAGATTAATAGTGACATTTTTAAAGAGTTTTTCTTCCTATTAGATCACAATTTCCTTACAGGTTTTTGTTCACTCTTTTTTCCCCTAGCAGAATAAAAAAGCTGAGCAGTGTTTCTGTGAGGTCCCATCTAATGCAATATACAGACAGCCCATAAGAGACCCCCAAACATGGGTGAAATGTGTGGGTTTCAGGAAAACAAGAAAGGTAGGAGACAAAGTTGTGAAAATTTCTTGAAGGAAGGAGACAGGAACCTCTCTTAGAGCCCTGAATTCTCCCACAGCAGAAAACTAAATCTCCTACAGATGAGCTCAAGACTTGGAAATTACACCATTGTGGCAAGAACAGCAGAAACGACTTTGTGAAGGTATTTACACTGGCTAGAAAGCTTTTCCCACTGGAAAACTTCTTGCAATAATGATTATTTTATACATTAGAAGGGCAGTTTTGCCTACATCTATAGCTGGGGGGGTTCTGTTAGCAAAAGAGTAGAATTCAGGAATCACAAGGAAAGTCTGGAGGTCCCATACATGATATAAATACCAATATAAGTAATAAATAAGTAATAAATAAGTAAATAAATAAGTAATAAATAAGTAATAAATAAGTAAATAAATAAGTAATAAATAAGACCAATAATGCTGGCCTGAATTTGTTTTCTGCACTAGATAAATACAGGCCTGCATGAAGAACATAAAGAACAAAGTTTGTTGTTTAGTAGGAATATATCAGGAATATATCAGGAATATATCAGGAATCTATCCAAACTGGCTTTCATCAAAATGGTTGGGAACCAGAAACAGCTTTGCTGTGGGAATCAAGACCTCAGTAAAGAGTAGAAGCATTTAGTATCATTTATTATATATTATAATTCATCCTAGCAAGAGAAGATGCAAGAACTGTCTTTTGGGGATAACTCTGTGCCACTGAAGCCAAGATAAAGAGCTCAGGTCCAAACACAGCTGTCCAGAATTGTCTTTGCTGTCTGGTTTATTCAGCTAACACACTGTCTGGACAGCTGGAATACCATGTGAACACAAACTGCTGATCCCTGGGATTGCCATCCAGATCCCAAGTTAAAGAAACATTGCCTTTGTGCATTGTGGGTTTTTACTTTTCTTGACTTGTGGCTTACTCAGCAAGTTTGCCTTAACACTCCTGAAGGTTTAACTGCCTTGTCTCCAGCAGGAAAATCCCTCAGCTGAGGGAGAAACTGCCCAGACAGCAAACAGAGCTCTGACCAGAGCAGCCCACAGTGAAATAGGTGTTTATAAATCATTAACTGGTGGCCCCCCAGCCCTTGGGGGTAAAGGTAGAGAGCCCTCTCCTCTTCCAGCTGCACTACAGGACAGTGAAGTCTCCAAGGAGCTGGAAAATAACCATTTTCTGTAGTGATCAGAAGAGAAGAGAGTTTCTGCCCTCATCTTGCAGAGCTTTGCCTCCTGCACATTTCATCTGAGCCGTGTTGACAGCTCCAGCTCGTCTGGGAGCGACACACGCGGCCACCAGCGGGCTCTCAGCCAGGTGGGGTGTGATGGTCACCAAAAATTCGGGGCTGGGAGGAATGGTTGGCAGCCTGTGCCTCAGGGACTGCCATGACAAACGTGTAGGCGCTTCATAAATCACCAGGAAACCGCCTTATTCTCCAGCCAGACTCCAGCTATTCCCATTTTTATTGACAAAATTACTCATTTCTTCCGCCTCAGTGCTTGAGGGATTCAGTCCACAGCAGTGGAGGTTGTGCTTTCCTAGGCATCTTCCTCTGATCATTCTTTTCCTACATCAAAACAGTAGAAATATTATTTAACTTGATTTACATTTAATATGTTGCATCATTTTTACTGTGCTCTTCAGCAGGAGGAATTTATGCTGAATGTATTATAGCAATGAGCCATGAAAGTATTCCCAGTTTCTCTGAGGTGTTTCTGAGGAAATGGGCTCATATGGCCTAAAGCACCTTAAAACACCAACTGTGGCTTCTAAAATTCCCAACAAAGAACTTGAAACGATGAAATTGTAATTGAGAGCAGCAACAGAAGATGCTTACAATGACATGGGAAGCAGTTATCTGAAAATGTGGTTTGTTTTCTTCCATGTGAGCCTCAAGATGAAGATATTCCTGATGCCAGTAATAAAAACACTGCTTTTTTACAGTAGCTCAACAGACAGCAGAACTCAGGAATGGCAGTTCTTGCTGTAGCTACAGCTGCAAAATATTTTGCCCCTACTTTTGCTGCTCATGGTTTCTTAGATGTTTCAATGCTTCAATGTTTCCCAGGTGAGCAGAATTTTCCAGTGCTTGCCTCTGCACCTTCAGGAGAGACTTGTTTTGGGTGTGAGAAAAGTCTCACTGGTTGTTTTTTCATTTGTATTGTCAGAAGGTGAAACTCAGCTTCACCAGCAAAGACTTCATGCTGCAATCAGACAAAAAGTCCTAGCAAAATATGATTTATTTAGGTTTAAATTTATCAGGGGTGTCATTCCTATTGAGAACCAGCATTCCTTCCAAGTGTTGGCAAGAAAATTAAATGCAAAACAAAAAACTAACAAACCAAAACAACCAACAGCTGTTTAAACCTTTGAGCTTGCTCCCTGATCTGGCTTAGTTTGGTTTCAGCATGTCCTGACGAATTCAGTTCCCAGGTACCTGCCCACATTTTCTTTGCCTATCCCAGTAAAAGCTGAGTGAGGACAGAACCTAAAGGAAAGGAAAAGCAACATCACCTCTCAAAAGAAACCCATTGTTCACATGCAGCAGAAAAATCACATTTGCATGCAGCAGAAGGTAACAAACAAAGATATTTTTCATTGTTTTTAGAATCCTCTTCAAGAAAACTATTCTACAGTTTCTGTTTGGAGGCCAAAGTATTATTTCTTGAAAATATCAACACATCAAGAAAAAATTATTATCTCTAGACTAGGTTTATATTACCCATGTGTTCTACCTAAAAAGAGGAAATTCTAGGGATGCAGCAGATCCTCTCATGCTAAGGTGAGAACTTTATTTGGGCTATGTAAAGACTAATTACCATCTACTACCTTCCCACTAAATTAAAAATCACAAAATGTAATTAAAACCAAACTGCTCACTAAGCAGCAACCTAATCAAGCTTCATTCCTCTTGGATTTGCTCTCCATATTTCATGGAGAAATGGGGATTTCATTCCATAGCATCCTTGTTCCCCCATGAGTCCCCACAGCACCTGAAGCTTGTGCTGAGGTCACCAGGAATAGTCTGTGCCCATCTGCATGGAGCAGGGACAGCCCCAAAGCCTGGCTTGTGCAGAGACTCTTGCCTGCTGGCCCCTTAGGGATATGAGTAGGGTTGCAATGCCTCACCAAGCCTTGATTTGCACAGAACAGAAAGCTCTGAGAAGGAAGGAGGCAGCTGAGAGCAGCTCAGCCAGCACCGAGCCCCTGCCGCGCCTCCCACGCCGCTCCTTTTCTGCTCCGTCACATCAAAATCTTTCATCAGTCAGATCAAAACCTGACGGAGTTTGGGAACACCTGCAGCACTGCACTCAAAACTCTGTCTACACCAACACATGGAGTTTGAAAAGAAACCTGTTTGCACATCCCCAAGAGCTTTCACTGTGTGTGGAGCAGGCTGGGGACTCCAGATTTGGGTGAAATATCTCTGCAAAGAAGGATCTTCTTTCACACCTGTTTTGGTTGAAATCCATTTCTCTGCAAAGAA
>NC_031773.1:67279616-67280253 GCF_001522545.3 Parus major
CTCTGCAAAGAAGGATCTTCTTTCACACCTGTTTTGGTTGAAGTCTGTAGCTTGACACAGGGTTTGTGCACGTTGTGAGCACACAACACCCCTGGTGAGGGTACAACCTCCTCCTGCAAGTTCTCCTTCCCTATTTCCTGACTCTTGGGGCTACACACGAGCACAACACAGCAGTGAAGAGTCCCAATTGACAGAGTCACAGATTTTCCTTTCAGAAATGTTGTTTACACTGGTTTTTCTCCTTTTACACATGATAAAAATGATGCAATGACCACTTGTGGCATGTTGTTTGATGCTTAATAATAATTTATTATTAATAATAATTAGTATCTATATATTCTATATAAATATATAAAATATAAATACGAATATATATAATGTATATTATATAATTATATATTATCTATATATAATGTATCAATTATATATTATATAGAATTCTATATAATGTATAATATATCTTATACAGTAATTATATATCTAATCTATATGTAAATATAGATTATAGATATAGTTATATATAATATATTAATAAGTATATATCAAATATATATAAATATAAACTAAATATAAATATAAATATATAATACATTTAAATATATATTTATTATCTATTCATAGTTAATATTTTTATAAT
>NC_031773.1:67280530-67283176 GCF_001522545.3 Parus major
ATAAATTAATATGATATAATATAATATAATATTGTAATATAATATAACGTAGTATAATGTAATGTAATATAATATAATATATAATCTAGTTAATGATATTAATATAATGTAATATGTAATAAATAACACAATATTTATAAATTTATCTATAAATATATAAATATATGAGTTTATTAATAGAAATATAAATAATATATCTAGTATTTATTTATTATATCATTTATTATAATATTAATTTGTGGGTCTGTGGTATTAATGAATAAAGTGACCCTTGAGATTACACTACATTAGCATTAGAAATATGTTCTAGATACACAAAGTAGTGTGTTATACTGTGGTACTGTGCTTAAAACAGTAAAACCACTGGTGGTGGCAAAATAAAAACTCTCCTGTAAGGTAAATAACAGAGGGAACACGAAACAGCCAGAGGCAAGCAAGAAAAATAAATTCTGCTGTGCTTTGAGGAAAGGAGAAGACAGGAGAGGCTTTCTGAGTCAGGAGGATACACTCAGCTTACAGGGGCTTTCTAAAATGTGAAAAGTTCCTGAAGCAGCAAAGAAATGCAGAAGGGGCCAGACCTCACCAGAGCTGGGTCAAGGAAGAGTTGGGAGAACATCAGAATTAGCAATAAAAACAATTTTTATTCCCCCACTGGGCTGTCAAAGTCACTGTTCTCAAATGTGACAGGCAGGTGCACCTGATGGGTGTCAAATGTTGCAGGAGTCTAAATGAGTAGTGAGGTACCAACAAAACCACCCCAAACAAGAAACAAGAACTTCTATTCTGTTAACAGAATTAATTATGGGGAGCTTTAATCTTTTAGACATTGCCATCCAACAGGGTTTTAACCATGACTTAAAATTTCATGTCTATTAGCTGAGGTTCTTGGTCTGAAAACTCTCCTGTAATCAGCACACAGAAAGTCTTTCTCCAGATCTCTTGTATTTCTTGGATTCACCTGGCTGAAAACCATCATTAGACCAAAGTTTCTTAAAGCATTTTTATATGTCCTTGTTTTAGTAACCTTTCTTGACAAAAAAAAAATCAACTAAAATTCTGTATGGAAAGAGAGGTTTTGTCTCTCTGTATTTAAAAACAACCAAGAGACCAGGCTGATTTAAGTTTTCCTGTAAAATATTATTGCTCCTGCTCAGCTGATTTAGCTACTCATAAAACCCAAAAACACCTCCCTGCAAATATTATCTTCTAGAGCTGTCATATCCCAATATATACTGCTGGTTCAAAATAAACAAGTATTAAAAAACAGCTTTTTACATCACTGCAAATATGACCTAAAACCTAGAAATTCATTCTTAGATAATAGTTTTTCTCTACAAAATACCATATTCTGAATATATATAACATATTCTGAATATATATAAAAATACACTCAGAAAAACAGGATTAAACAAAGGTTTGAGAGATGAGCAGCCAAGTCTCATAGGCCAAAACTCTGGTAAAAATGTCACAGTGAGCACAGCGCAAGGATGTGATGATGGGATGAAGCTGTGACTGAATATTTTATCCACAGACAGTCTGTGGATCATGGGCTTCAAAGTTTTCCTTATATAAATATTATTTTTTCCTGTTTTTTGTTGTTGTTTTTTTTAAAATCATACTGCTCAGAAGAATAGAGATATTTGTAATATGCTTATCAACACCAAGAGACCCCAGGGAAGTTTTGGGTTCTTATTTTTTTCAGCAAAATAATTTTGATTAATTCATTAATTAGTGAATTACTGTGGCTCAAAACCAAACCAACTGCTGCGCCTTTCCAACGTGTTCCTCAGGCCTTTTGACAGCTCCAAATATATTTGAAATAAACCTTAAATTTTTAAACAATGGGACCACAAGGACCAAAAGTGCTTTGCACAGGAGGAGTGCTGGGGGATTTCATCTTTATGACCAGGAGCCACTCTGAAATGTGGCATCAGCCTTCAAAGCCACACTCATCAGCACCTTTGATTCTTACTGGGAATACAACTGGAAGCATAGCACAGCCCCAGAGCAGCAAGAACAGGTCAGATTTATTTATTTATAGTGAAGCAGAGCAAATAAATCAATTTATTTCCACAGCTCTGTCAGATGGAGCCAGGCCACGGCTCAGTCTGCTCCAAGTTTGTGGTGAGCAAAGCGCAGCTCCGTGGTGCCTGTTCCATCTCTGAGGGTTTAGACACACAGCTGAAGGTAAAATATATGGGCAACACCTGGAAAATCACAGTCTGAAGTGCAGGAAATTGCCTAAAAACATCTTGGGAGCCACTGGTGGAGTGTTACACCTTGCTTTTTTTGCTTAACCGTGATGGTGAAGGATAAGAATGGATCCTGCATTCAGCTGACCAATTTTGGACTTCCAAGGGATTTTGAGGTGCAGATTATTCCAGCAGAGAGCTCAGACAAGCTGTATCCAGCAGCACCTATTTTATTTCATCAACTCTAATAGGAGTCAAGGGACTCAGATGTGCACCTGTGCTGTCTGTGGTTTGTTTCAGTCAGGGGTCCAGCAGGGATCTCAAGCCCTGTAATTGCTCTCTGCTTGCATGTCTCCAAAAAAAAAAAGGGAAAAGTAAAAGGGAAAAAGAAAAAGTAAAAGGGAAAAAGAAAAAAGAAAAAGAAAAAGAAAAAGAAAAAGAAAAAGAAAAAGAA
>NC_031773.1:67283791-67318150 GCF_001522545.3 Parus major
AGAAAAAGAAAAAGAAAGCAGTGCCACAAGGAAAATGATACTGATAAATCCCCAAGCAAGGCAATGTTTTTGTGATGTACAATCAGTGTGAGCAGACTGGAACTCACATCTTCAGGGCTCATAATTTACAAGACAACCAGATTCTTCAGATTTTTCTGTTCCCTTGAAGGAGAAGCCATGTCTGTGATTACACCAAAAATGCTTTCAAAGTCCAGCTGTTTTACACTCCTCATTAAAATTCAGGCAGCTACCACACATTCCAAAGCACAGGAACAGACACACATTTAGTAAGATTTATTTACACAAATCTGACCTAAATCAGTGCTACTCATCCAGCATCAAATTCCTTTCCAACGTGAGCAGCCAAAGCCAAAGTTAAACTTGCACCACCAGAGTCCTATTTTGAGAAGTCAAGTATCATTTAAACCTCACAGTGAGCAAAAGTCTACTCCTTGAGATTTATTCTCCCATTTCTTAGGGAATATCTGTATGGCCTACCCCATCCTGCTTCCTGAGGAAGATATTTCACAGATATCCTGCACATGGCTGGGTGAGAACTTTCCCAGCTTCTGTGGAAAATTCTCAGCAGCCACTTGTCAAGCCAGATGGTAGAAGGCTTGATATGAGCACTGCAAAACAAGGAGCTGAAATCACTTTTCTTCCTCAGAGAGCCATCTGAGTAAGCAAAGAAACACAGCAGAAGTTCCTAAATAACCTCAAGCTTGGAGTGCCACGCAGGGAATCCCTAGCACTGAGAAATAACTCACTGAAGGTGCAGCTCTAACACCAAACTGGAGTTTCCTGCTTTTTCTGCGTTCCCTGAGGGAATTGCTGCAGCTCAGGGAGGGTGTGGGAGGCACAGATAAAACACACCACCAAGGGACTTTGATATACCTCACTCAGGATCACAAAGGGAAACTCCAACTCCCTCAACAGCCTGGAAATACTATCCAGAAGAGGCATTTACAGCCTTTAAGAAAAACCCAGAGTTCATGGCTTGGAACCAAGCTTGCTTGCCATCTGCCCAAGTAAATTGACCATTTGTCCCTGTTAGAGACAGCTGGGATATTACAGCAATTAAAGTGGCACAGGGAGGGAGTGACATTTTTGGTTTGGGAAGAGACTGCAGCACTGACAGCATCCAAATATTCCTGACTGTGAAGAGGTGAGACTCTAAAGTGAATAATTAAAATGGGTGTTCACAAAGCACAAGCAGTTCCAGAAGTTCAAGTTAAATAAATGAGTTCCCTAAAAAGATATCCTTCTTTCCTATGGAAGAGATTTGCACAAAATGAAAGAATTGTGTTTCTGACAATGCAAAGCATCCACAGTCACTGGCCAGACTTTTACAGAGTACATATTTGCCTTTTGATACAGGACATCTGTGAGCCAGCAGCAGTAATAAATCTGAATGTTAGCACAGTTAGTTTTCCACGTTTTAGGTCAAATGCTATCAAATTTAGCTTATCAGCTTATTAAGATAAAACAAGCTCCTTTTTCATTAGCTTTCTGATTAGTTGCTTGGTTTCCAGAACCTGGGACAGTAAATAGGGTTGTTGTTTGGTTGGGGCTTTTTTCCATGGTGTAAATGCTTAATTCCCACTGGTTATCCTTTATAAATCATAAACAGGGAAATCACTGCTTGATCCCTTGCTAGAAGAGGGGAATGTGATGATTTCAGCATGTTTAAAACACGCATTCCTAAAATACCTAACTGGTCTGTAATTTTTTCACAGTATAAGGCCTGAGCTTAGTGGTTAGGTTTCTTAATCTGCAAACACACTGGTTTTGATCAACAAGCTGTGCAGTGCCAGCCTGTTGAGCTGGACACTTTGAGAGTTGTGTTATTGTCTTCCAAAGGTAGCAGCCTTCCCTGGGAGCAAACACAAACACAAAAAAAATGGGACCCAGCACTGCAGAGCTCTCTGCCACAGCAAAATGTCCTTTGTTGGGTGCAGACTGCAGCATCCACCAGGCTTCTGCTGCTCTGACACGTGGGAAAGAAAAGGTTGTGCCCTTTGGAGAGAGGTAAAAGTGTTGCTGTTTTAGGAAAGAGGGCTTGAGTGTGCTCCAGGATGGCTGGAAGAGCTCCAGCAAAGAGAATTTAATCAAACTGCCCATCACATCTCCTCTCTTGTGCTGGCAGATCTGTGAGGAAGATTTAAAAAAACCCAACAAAAACAAAACAAAACAAAGCAAAAAACCCAAAGAAACAAAAATAAGCATAAAACTACGTCCTTTTAATACGTTTCACAACATGTGTTCTTATTTTAGAGTCGACATACCGTCACCAAGCTACCATTGATGATGAAGTGGTTTCCATGGAGATACTAGACACAGCTGGCCAGGTGCGTGGGTGCGTGTGCTGCTACCCAGCTCCTTGCCTTGGGTAGGCAGCAGGGGAGGAAATTGTGGTGGTGGCAGTGGGTGGCAGGTGTGCCCTACTCTGGGGACACTCATTTGCTTCTGGGCAGAACCCCCGTCTCTCCTCACCCTGTGCTGGATCCTCACCCTTCTGCAAGGGATCCTGCTGGGGAGAGCCATCAAGTCAAGGGGTTTTTTACTCTGGGATAAATTATTTTGTTGTCAGCCCAAGTAGGCACAAAATCTCGGTCTGTTTCTGCAGTCAAGTGATGAGGCTTGACAACTTCAGTCAATGATTCCCACTAAAGAGCAGATTTGTCACAGTCAGGTCTCCCTTTTAAAACACAGCTGTACAGGCAGGTCGTGGCACTGGGTGGAACACGCCACTCGACAAAAGAGTGTGTGCCAAGTATAAAGTGAAGCAGACACACGCAGCTTTGTAGGCTTTGGAGGACCAGCACCTCTCTGAAGGTCTGCTGTCTTCTTCAAAAACCAAATTCCTGAGGCATTCTTCCATCTTTCCCCACAGGAGGATGCCATTCAGAAGGAAGGACACGTGCGATGGGGCGAGGGCTTCGTGCTGGTTTACGACATCACGGACAGAGGCAGCTTCGAGGAAATGCTGCCGCTCAAGAACTTGCTGGATGAGGTTAAAAAGCCCAAAAACGTCACCCTGATCCTGGTGGGGAACAAAGCAGACTTGGATCACTCCAGGCAAGTCAGCACGGAGGAAGGTGAAAAGCTGGCCACAGAACTTGCTTGTGCTTTTTACGAGTGCTCTGCTTGCACAGGAGAGGGGAACATCATGGAGGCCTTCTACGAGCTCTGCCGGGAGGTGCGGCGCCGCAAGATGGTCCAGGGCAAGACTCGCAGGAGAAGCTCCACCACCCACGTCAAGCAGGCCATTAATAAGATGCTCACCAAAATCAGCAGCTAAAAAGGAGCTGTGCTGGGGCAGAGGAGCATTTTAGAGAGTATTAGCTTGGAGTAGGGATGGGGCAAGCAGAGCGTGTTTAGTGAGAAATGGTCAAATCTTTGCAATGAGGGGGAAAAAAAGCACCAAAAAGACAAATGCCACCACTTTTTTCAGTAACACATACTATTTTCTTGTTTTGAAATGTATTTAGCCACTCTGCTTCTGACTAACGTGGGGGAAAATAAAACCACCAAGGAAATAAAAAACAACAAACACCAAATGAACTCCAAAGGACCAGACAATTGTGGGGATTGGCAACCAAGAGAGAATCTTCTACGTGGCTAGCTCCAATCCCCTGCAAGTCAGTAGTGCCTAAACATCATTTCCAGCCAGCCAGCTGCTCAGTAGCCATTGGAAAGTAAGATTCAGCCCTCAGTCCATCAACAACCATCACAACTGCTGTTCTCCAGGACTGGATATGTGTAGAGGCTGCTGTGCTGAATCAGAAAGTTCACCTGACACCTTCACCAGCTCTAAGCTGTTGGCTCATTGTATGCTTTCACTCCTTCCTTGTTATGTTTGTCAAATCCATGAGTGTTGATGTTCTCAGCAAGGTATGCAGAAAATAGGGGAAAGGTCTATTTCCTGGAGTGTTTAGTCAGCTAGACACACATTTCAAGAGAGCTGGAGTTCCAGCTGCTCTGAAACTGCAGAATTCTCCAGAAATAATCAGCTAGTCCAGCAGCATTTCAGCATTTCTCCCTCAAAGTACAGTACTGGGGAAGTGGGAGAAGATGTGTTGGGAAATCAAACTGAAAAACAGCAAAAAAAAGAAAGAACCATATTACTATTGACTTAGCTATGAGTAGTTTTTAGCTTTTTTTTTTTTTTTTGGGAGAGGGGGAGGATCTTTTTTTTCAATTCAAGTAATTCCTCATAGTCTATCTTATACAAAGGAAGACCTGAATCCTTGGGAAGGCAAGTATTTGAAGTCTAAGCCCAAATGTAAATCAGATCTGAATGGCCTCTACCATATCAAAAGACCATAATTTCCAGCTGTTTAAACTTCCAGATGCTGCTTGGAGCACTCTGGGGCTTAAAGCAGTGCAGGGTTTTTGTGACTTTTATCTGGAAACCCATTTTATCAGATTTTGGTGCCTGGGTTAAAAGGTGTCCAGTTTTTATCTTCTCCCTCATAAGCCAAGTTTTGCCTCCTGTCCAGTTGGTTTTTTAACTGCTAAAAGCTGCAAGAACCAAGAGTGGAATCTTTTCATTCAGATTGTGCTGGTCTCCCACCAGTGGTGCTGCATCCCTTCAGAAGCACAGCCAGGGGCTGGGATGACAAATTAACAGTGCTCTCCTTTGAGGAACAGGGCCCTTGCAGCATTTGCTTACAGCTTTATCCTCCACTGCTTTGTACTTCACGTGGTTATTTGGGAGGAGGTTAACTCCCAAAAGCTGTCAAATGTTTGCCACAGAAAAAGGAAAGTGAGTAAAGTGAATAAATCTAGCTGGCCAGCACTCTGTTGAGTTATAGGTAGTTCCATATAGGTGGTGGAACAGGCTGAAGAGGCAGATCTGTATATCCCTGTGAACAGAAAAAAGTTCCAAATTAGGACTTCTATTAAAATAATTCACTTGAGGATACTTTTCCGAAGTAATTTGTTTTTAAACCTTTCACTTTTACCCAACCAGCAAAGAACATCACATTCAGATGTATATTTTATTTGAGTTGTTTGTTTTCTCTGATTCTGTATCCTGGGTGGTAAAAAACTCATTTCACTGTCCTGGAATTGGTGTCTATATTTTGTCCCTCGTGTTCACATGTGATGCTGTACATCAGCTGGACACACTGCAGGGGAAATTTCACAGTGTGCTTCTGGTCAGGGGGTCCTTGCAACAGGCCTCTGTGACACACTTGTTCCCAAACTACTCATCTTATCATTAACTTTTTTTAAAAAGAAAAAAAATACAAAAAATAAAAAAAAAGGAAAAAAAAGAAAAATAGAGGATTTTCCATTTTTAGTCCTATTAGAAATGTAGAAACAATCCAAGTGTAAAAGAGCAAGCTTGTGCCTGTTCACAAACCAGATTTCTTTAGCTTTAGGGACTGAACTTGCAAGCAATTTAGTTACATTAGGAGCCAGAGTGAGCATTTGCAAGTTGAAGCATTAAGGTTCTGTTATCTTTCAAATCAGTGCTGGTATCTGAAGTAAAGAAAATCCTTACCTGCAATCCCAAGGCAATGTAGCCAAGTCTTTACTCTGGTATGCAAAGCAATTCATTCATCCCTCTTAGAAAAGCTCAGCAGTTCTTTTATCTGAAAAACCTTTCTTGGGGCTCAGGTTGGAGCTGCATTTAAAATACAACAAGGTTATAAATGAATGACAAGAGAAACTAATTAATCATATTCATACTAGAAGAGTTGAAAGGAAAGAGGCTGAGTTACGGCCCTCATACTTTCCAAAAGATTTCCAGCAAATTATATCTTCTTTTATAAAGTCTGTGTGGACAAATTATAAAATGCTGGTGAAAATAAAACGTTCCACTGTGCAAACATCTCTTGTTACATAAAGAACCTACAATAAAAATAGTAACAATAGTAACTGAATTTGAAAACTGCCAAACAAGATAAAGACTTGTTCAAAAAGGAGGCTGCCATTTTGTCACCTTTCCTCCAAAACAAACACAAACTTCTTCACTTAATTGCTCATTAATTTTCTTCCCTCAAAGCCATTTCTGCTGTGCTGCATTATAACCTGTTGACATGCATTACATAGCATGAAATGCAACTTGATTTCCTGCTGCTCACCATGTTGCAACACATTACTGGATATGTTATAAATCTGTCCCAAAATTACCCAAGCATTGAAAAGGCTGAGTGCAGCATGAAACCACATTCAGTAGCCTTTCTGCAGCAGACACCAACAGATTAAATTCTGTTTCTCCTGCTGCTAAATGTGTGTATGTGACACTAACATTAAATTTCTTTCCTCTGCCTGCGACCATTCCTGCGGAGAGAGGATGGGAAGGATGCTAAACAAAAAACTGGGAGTAAAGGTGAAAGGGATACTTGTTACCTGCAACAAGTTGATTGTCACTTATGAAGTTTTTTTAAATATTTATCTTCAATTGATGAAGAGTTAGTCATGCCCGTGCTGCAAGACCTGGATCAGGACCCAAAACTTCCCTAGAACTTTGAGAATCTTCATTATCTGGGGGTTTGGTGCAACTACAGATGGAAGAGAGGATCAGCCACTGGGTTTGCACCTGGATCCAGACAGGTTGTCCCCAGCCTGGGGATAGTTGGATCTGGCAGTTTGCTACAAGGCTAGTTGATTTTTATATATATAATGATCTGTATGCATTTTTACATTAAAAATATGAAAGCTTGTGCTTGTAGATAATATATAAGGAAAACAAAATAAAAATGAAAAAGAAAATACAGTGTTTTCTGTACTGAACTCTCCCATATTGATCTTCCATTAGATGTCTCCGGTGTTCCTTCCTGCTATCAAGGGGCCAGTTCCAAAAGGCCTTTTTTGGTTTTTATTTAATCTTTATCAAAGAAAAGCAAACAGTGAATTTTACCAGAATAAGCACTGTAAATTTGGGATGGTTTTATTTGAAATTATTTAGCTGTTAGTCCTGGAACAGAGAAGACAAACAACATCCAGAGTGAGGCACAGCTCCAAATGTCCTTGCTAACTATTTCAAGGCCGATGAAGGAAGAAGTTACAGGGTTGTTAACTAACCTCAGTGAAACCCACCAAATGATGTCCTGCCAACTCAGCAACACAGATCTCCATCCCAGACTGCTGAGGTGAAATCCTGGGCTAAGGAATCTGGGAGATTTATGCTGGTGATTTGGACAGAGGCAACTTTTCACCTGCTGCCAGCCATGCCCGTGTTCCAAAGATAATGCTCTGCTAAGGTGAAGAGGAGGTGCATAAAATGTACCTTATGAAAAGTGCATCATGTGAATGGTAAATAATCAAACTGAGCACGGGTATCAAGCTGTAGCAGAGGAAGCTCCAGCACTGAAGAGGGGAGCTGTAATCCACTCTTTTTGCCCCAAACCTGGGCCAAACAAGTAACCCCAAAGCAAGGTGAACAGGAGTGGGGCTGTAAGAATGCCACATGTGGCAGAGCACTGCATGAAATCTGGGTGCAGATGCATGAAACCTCCCAGCTGCAGTCACTGCCTGCCTCTGGAGAACTACAAAGCAGCCTTGAGTTCTGTCAAGCCACACTACAACTTCCTCCAGTCAAAATAATGTCTCCTGCAAAGTAGCTGCAGTCATAAAGGCTATGTACAAACTGTGTTCAGGGCTCCTTTTATCTTTTTCCTTAATGGCTCAATACATATGCAAATCTTAAGGAGAAAAAGAAAAAAAGGCTTTAATTAAAAGAGGTTCCTTGGCATTTTGATGTGTCTGCCTTTACGCCCTTTGCAAAATTAAACCCACAACGAAAACAGTGTCATCTTAGAAACTCTGCTGTTACACATTTTATTTCCTCTGCAGATGCCAGGCACTAATTACCTCAGGCCATGGAAATATGAGGCAGAGGTTTCTAGGAGGTTTCTAGGAGGTGATAACAATGGGGAGGCCAGCTCAGCCTGGTTTCCTCCAGCAAGGTGATTGCCCATGATTTCCTGATGCTGCAGCAAATGCTTGGGGCAGGACTCTGCTGGCTCTGGTGGGGTGAAGGGATGGGTCAAGCCCCTGTGAAAACACCCCAGTGGCCAATTCCTCTCATCCACTTGAAGGATTTTCCCCACTTTCAGTTTGAAGAAGACTGGCAGGAAAATGTGAGGTAATTCCAGGCCACTGGTTGTTCAATAAACCCGAGAATTTGAGGGGATTTTGGCCTCCTGCCTTTTTTGGACTGGTCTCTTCCATCTCCAGCTTGATTCCCCAAAGCAGCATTTGTCTTTTGCTGTTTCTAAATGAAGTTGTTTTGAGTTTTGTTTGGTTTTTTGGGGTTTTTTTTGAATGGTAGTTGTCCATAGACTCAGATACCCACGGGCAAAGAGGCTGTGCCACTTCTCAGAGGTCGCTCTCACAAGGATGGGGTGCTTGCAAATGCCTCTGGGTATAAATTATTAACTCTGAGCACAGCAGCTCTGAAGAGTTGGAAATAATTTATCTTTTTTTTTTTTTCCAATAAGGGAACCTCTCATCATTGTAGTACAGATGGCTGTGTCAAGCACCAGTCCTAAACCAGACTGAAGTATTGTGCATCACTAGGAGCAGCCATGGCCTGTCATGAAATATTAACATGCAGAATAATAAAAAAAAAATTAAAACAATTTAAAGGCAGATTTCAAGCTAAACCGCTCGGAAAAAAACTACACATTCTTTCCTTTTAAATTTTATGTGGTATCAGGAATTTACAAAACCTCATTTTAAAATCCAGCAGGTTCTGGTGACTGAGAATGTATCAGTAATGTAAAAAATAAAGGTTTTTATCAAACTCCTTTGTCAATACACAGGATTTAACCCTGCACTCTGTTTCTTCTGGCCTGGTCAAAGCTGTCATTACTACAAGGAATATCAAGGAGACCCAGATGGAATTTTTGACATGAAAAAATTCAAATTAAAAAACCCCAATAAATAACCCTGAAGGGACATAACCCAAATAAAGGTTGAATTCCTATTTTCCTGAAAAGCAATTGCAAGATTTCATCCACCAGTTCTGGTACACAGGTGATCTGACCAAACCAAGTAATCAGAAACAGCAGAATATTTTGAGGTTTCAACTTGGATTTCATTTTGCAAATCTAACTGTAAAGAAATAAAATTATTATTGTGCAACAGGCATTAGGTATGGAATTTGCAATTGAAGCCAGGTTTTTGATATCCAACTTTCAAAAAATCCAGAGGAGAGAAGAGGAGAGGGGAAAGAACAAGAAAATAAAATAAAAAAAAAAAAAGAAGAGAAGAAGAAGAAAAATAAAAAATATTTAAAAAAAAAGAAAATAAAAAGAGAAAAATCTAGTTTAAAAAAAGTCCAAATAATTTTCTCTTTTTTCTTAGGGTGTCTCTGTGCAGAGTTTTCTGTAGCTCTGAAGTTTCTCACCAAAGCCAGTGCTAGAACACTGAATGCTGACACTTGGTATCCAAAAATCTCATATCCCCTAAGGACAGATACAATCTAAACCACATTCATGTAAACATTTGACTGAATTCAAATCCAGAATAGAAGTTTACATCTACTTCAATCCAAATTATTTCACTTTTGCATTCAGGGTGTATTTGCCCTCTTTGGAATAGAATTCCAGTCTAAAGCAGTGAGTGATATTCACCATATAAAATACACAGTTTCACTGTGTATCTAACAGAAATCCATAAACAAAAGAATGTTTTGTCTGTGTGAAGAAAGAAAAAGAACATTAGATAGTTCTGTAAACATTAAACTTCTTGTAACAGATCAACACATTGCCTGTAGCTTCTTTTCTCTTTATTTTTTTTTTTTTTTAAATATTTGAAATAACCATAACAAATGCAAAAAACCTGCAACTTCCTTCAGGGAATTTCTGTGAAGGCCAGTATTTATTTGCAATAGATTTAAAACATTCAGGTTTATAACTCAATAGAAAATAGAGCAGGAATGACAAAGAGTTATTCAAGAGAGGCAGAAAACTCCTAGACAAGAATCTAAGTATTCTGTGAGGAACTCTGACATTTTCATGCAGTGATGAGCTGTTACCTGAAGTTTAAATTCAGATTTTTAATAAACAATGATTTAAGAAACAATGATTTAATAAATAACGAAGAAGAGATGGATGAGATGGTATGTTTTGGGTAGCAGACCATCAGATATTCATCTCTAGGTTAGAGCTGCTATCATTCTGAAGCAGAGTTACTACCCTGGTTTCAGATCATTTTCTCCAACAGAACCTACCACCACTCCAATTTTCACAAACTGATGTCAGCAGGAAAAAAAAGAAAACAACAAAAAAACCCAGAAAAACCAAACCAAACCAAACCAAAAAAGGTGGAGCCTGAAAGATCTCAGTGTTTAATTTACCTGTGTAGCCCATGAATATTTCCTGGGGTTTTAGAAATGGCTGCAGACAGAAATTCACAAGCTACTGAAAACATCCATTAAATTGCAGACACCATGCTCTGCCATGGCTCTCCCTAAGTTTTCTCCACCAAATTCTGGTCTTTTCAATGTCTTTGTCGTCTTCAAGGAAAGACTTCAAAATTGTTGGTGCAAAATTTAGGGATTTGAAGTCAGTTTGGTTTTGGTTTTACATTGAAACATTTAGAAAACATTTCCAGAAAAGAAATCCCCACCACACTTTAATTTAGATTACTGCCATGAGCTCAGTGAAAATATCTCAATAACTGTTTTTCACAACTGTTTTAAAAAGAGAGCTAATCCAACTATTTTTACAATATTTATATACTACTCTGTAGTTTTCTAGTGTGAACTTTTGGTGAGTAGGGCTCTTATTCTGAAAAATTCTTGTGGTCTCCCATAAACCTTTATGAAAGGAAATTAATTTATTAAGGTGTTTGCACAGGGCATGTCGTGATGTCACCAGCATGTGAGAGGTTAATAATCATGGGTCTCATCAATTTTCTGTCTTCAGTGATGAGCAAAGGGGACAATAATTATCACATGGATGTCCTTGGCCACACCACTCAGCTCCAGATGATGTCCTTTAATCCTTCAGCTGAGCTTGATTTACAGCCACAGCATTTCAACCCAGTCAGAAAGGACTTTTCCCACGTGGTTCTTCATGGATTTGGTCCAGTGGCTCCTGGGACCCAGAACTTCTGAGCTCTGAGCACAAAAAAGCACAAAAAGGCGTTTCCAGCACGCAATTATTGTGCTTATCAGGTTTATCAGGAAAGGAATGAGCTGTTTCTGACCACATGAAGTGAATGTGTAACGATGGCAAACTCCAGTAGAAGTCAGAGAAAGTTTTCAGAAACTCCCAAAACTGGTGGATGTTTCAGTAAGACTGCTGAGAGGCACTTTTCTGAATTATTTTTTTTTTTCCAGTGCAAAAATCCATAGCAGGACAGGACTAAAATACAAAATAATTCTCTACTTAAACACTTGCATCAAGACTAAATTCAGTTTTCAGGCTGACTCAGACTTTTGATCCTGAATTAAAGCAGTTTCATAGTTTATTGATATAAAAATATTGATATTAAATTTATAAAATATGAAATTATAATATATAATACATAATGTATAAAATATTATATAATAAATTTATATTAATTTATATATATAAATTTATATATAATTCATAATACATAATATATTAATATATACAATACATTAATAATATATAATAAATATATATAATATATATATTATTATAGTATTATATTATATATTATATAAAATTATATAAATAATTCTCAGTATGTTTTCAGGAACTTTGGGAAGTGAATCTTTACCCTTACACTTCTAAATTCTGTTCCCTTAACTGGATACCAATAATTTATTAACCCTCAGCCCCTTAAAAATGCTTCAGTGAAACCACACCAAAGTGGACATGACCAAGCCTAATTTCCAACTGCCTTGAAAGGATTACTGACTTTATTCTGTTAGTGGGTAGGGAATGATTTAAAAAAATTATTTGTAATTTGATTTTTTGGAATCTTTTATAAAATGATTTGTAATGTATTTTAAAACCACAGCTATTGTGACACCATCTTCCTATCAGTGACAGCATTTTCAACCAAATTCACTCTTTCACATGAATATTGAATTATTTAAAGAAGCATGGCTTGCTGCAACACAAGAAAGAACTTGATGTTAGCTCATCCTCCTCTGAGAAGCTCACTGAGTGATTCTCCAATGGAAAAGAGGGATGTTCCTTTGATAGCACCTGTAATTAAAAAAGTCATTAAAAATCAAGAAAAAGCTCCTATTAAAACCCAGTGTTCCCTTCCTCCAGAATAAATTGAGATAAATGAGGACAGTGTTCCGACCAGAAAAATTAAACTTCATCAAGATGTTGGTTCAAACTAACTACTCTTTTTTTTCTGCTTTTGATGATTAAAAAATGCCATGAACATTAAAAACACTACAGTTTGATATTAGGCAGGGTTTTTTATCATAAAAAAGTTCTTTGTTGTAAATCTTCTAGTTGTTCCTCCTTGTCCAAATACCCAAAGAAAGATTTTTCACTCTATAAATGCTGTAGTGCAGTTCTTTCCCTGCCTACTTTTATACTCAGTTAAACACAAACTCAAAAATTACACACTCAGTCATTCTTCCAGATCAATGACATCCCTGGAAAAAATCAGAGATTTCTAATTTTAATAGAAATAGCAACAAAAATTGCCAATGCTGGCTACAAAAGCTTTGGCAACTCATGCTGAGCTGCTTTTCCCCAAGGTCTCACCCACCTTGGGTCCATGAACCTGTCTTGCACTCCTGTAAGTAAACCAACAGCATCTTTTAAGGCCTGTGCATTTTCCTTTTCTACCCTTATCTGTAGGTATATTATCCCTCCAATTCAGCTAAAAAATCACTTGCATGCCAAGTAAAAAACCATTCTTTTCAAGAACTTACCAAAAGTGTTCCTAAATCAAGCCCTTTGCAATGAGAGATTTATTTATTTTTTCCCCATACATTCCACCCAGTGTTGAGGAAATAACCATCACCACAGCAGTAGCACTTGGGACACCTCAGATGTTGACCTCTACTCAGAAAAAAAGTCTAAAAGAAAATCTCACTGTTTTTTACTCCTCTTTTTATTTGAGGATTTTCCTGTGATTGCAGAGTGCACACATTTACACCACTGCATTTGTCAGGGTGACTCCTTATTCCCACTCACAATAGTGAGAAGTTCTATTAGAAAGGGCTGCAGAAAAGGGTAACTGCATAATTAGCATTTCTTAGCACTGTATGTTGAAAGGTAAGGTGGTGAAGGCAGAGAAAAAAAAAATATATTCTTACTTTTAATGACAGCTATTTCTGGTAAACAGGAAAATCAAAAGCACATAAACCTTTACAATTGGTCCTTGTCCATAGGAAATCAATTCACCATGCTGAAAAGATCACCAGGTCCAAGCCTGCCATGATTTCATCGTCAAGGAGGGCAAGAAAAATGAATTTTTTAATACAGGATATTGAATCTAAGCTTCGTGGCTTTTTCACTGAGATCACACTTGCTCCAGTGTTCTTCTCCTGTCCTCAGTGGATGTTTGCCCCAAGAAAAATCTTCTCCCAGGTGCATTGCTGTGAATAGAGAATAGAAAATACAGCCAAGAACTGCTGTCATTTCTCTGTCCTAGCTGGCAGTGCTGGAAATCATACAAATCATACAAAAATTAGAGGCACAGGTTCAGCATAATAAAGAATAATGACTGCTTCCTCGTGCCCTAAGGAATGACTGATTTTTATTTTTTAAATTTACATACATAAAATTATTTAGTACATTAAGTACTGCACTGATGGTTTACAGTTCCTCAGCTGAAGGGAATTGTTCTCTTTTCAAGTCCCACCAAGAAATGTATTTAGGAAATGAAAGACCAGCAGTCTGGTTTGGGCTCTGCTACAGAACTTCTGCTCCCGTTGGCACCAAGCTCTGAGTGCTCATTTGGAAAAACAGCAACCCTTATCCACCCCATGGACATTCCTGAGCCTTGATTTATTAACAACTTGCTGGGTTCAAGTACACCTCAGCCACACCCTCTGACATCCTCTACTATTTATTTGAAATGTCCTTTGTGATAAAACCCAGGCAAGCTCACCCTAGAAGGCCGAGGCTGCGCGGTTATCACGGCCTGAGCGGAGCCTGCTCTGGTGGGGCCAGAGGAGACCATAATTGGAGGTTTTATGGTTTTCTGCCACACTCCCAGCCCTGGAGCTGGGTCACCAGAGGTGAAGGGAAATGGGAAATGTGTCTGTGTTGTAGCTACCCTGGCAGCTCCTCTGGCTACGCGAGGCCTTGAACGTTTCACGAGGCAACAGAAGAATGTTAAACACTCCCCTCCTCTCCCTCCTCAAGGTCGGCTGCTGCTTTCATAACCCCTTGAATCCCAGTAAAACTGCATCATTCCCATGTATTTAAGTGTGGAAACACTAAAATGTTCAAATGGCTGATAAGGGGTGTCTAACCTTTTGAGGGGGAGAATAAAATCCAATGTGTTGTGGTATACAGCACAAGAGGCCTGGCCTCATTTTTCTGTATGATTTTGGTAAAATCACTTCATCCCTCTGAGCCTGTTTTATTTATTTCTAAATAGGGCAAAGGATGTGTGCCCTTATTTGAAATATGTATGGGAAATGTGCTTGATGACAGGTTAGAGGTATTGATCAGAGACACTCAGCAAAGATAAGACTTCAAAGAGAAATGGTGGATTGTAACTGGAAAAGCGACAAATATCTAGAATTTCAAACTTTTATCTGTGAGAAGTCTTGTTTGCCAGATATATTTCCAGACAATAGCAATTTTAGTTTTACAATACCATTAGAATAACAACAAAAAAAAAGAAAAGCACAAAATTTTGAACTTTACATACTCACTCCCAAGGATCTTAATGAGCTTGGATTCTTTTTTTTCCCCAAGATTTTCTCATAGAGAAAACTATGCAGCTATGGCTGCATCTTTTAAAAGAGTAGAATATCATGGCCAATTCTTTGATGTGTGATGAAATAGAATTTGCAAGAGCTCCTGTCATCTTGAATATTTTCTGAAGGAAACAGCAGGAAGAATTATGACTTCAAGAAGATGCTGACATAATCAGCTTTCTCTCTCTTTTGAATTTCAAAACAACAATGAACAGACACTCTGGGGCCAGCATATAAATTCAGCTAGGCCCAGAATGCTGAACTCACAGAATTTGGCCAGAAACATGTTTTTTGTCATTGTTATTGGGTGGGTTGATGTGAGTTTCAGCTGTCTATCAATGCAAGGTTTATATTCTAAGCATGCTCATGTCTATCTGGCACCAAGGTGGCTAAAGGGACTGCTGATGTTTCTTTTCCAGTGTCCCTTTGCTGCAATTTTATTATTGTCAGAGAAGGGTTCAAAGCTGTGGAAAGTGATTGGAGTATAAACAAAGTTTCAAACTTTGTTGCAGGAATGTGTGTCTGCCCTGAGCTGATGTGAAACCCTGGGTCTGAATACCCCTCAAATCTGGATTCTTTCCAGATCTAAATTCTGCATCGAGGTCCAGGGCGAGCAATTCCAATATCTGGATTCACAAGCCAGCAAACATGTAAACTAAACAGAGTTCCAAGTCCAGGACAGAAAATTTCCACACTCCCCACTTAACCAAGCCCTTCTCTGTCTGAGCAGCCCTGAGGATTATTTTGCATCGTTGAAGCAGCACAAAACAGCTCAGAGATAAAATGGACTTGATGCAGGGACTGGGGTCCACAGGTCAGTTCCCAATCTTAAGGAAAAGGCTCTGGAAGGAGAGCAGAAATGGCAAGCCCTGAAGAAAATCACCAGTCAAGGAAAAGGCTGGATTGTGGGAACAACCTAAAATGGCTTTTCCTTTGGGATCTCAGCTGCAGGGACATTGCTGGCTGCTCCAGAGGGCTCAGTGTCTTCGGGTCACAGAAACTGCCTTCTGGAAAACAACAGCTGGAACCAGAGAGGAGGATGAACCACAGGGAGGAGGAAGGTCCTAAACATCCTGCTTGCACACTCTGCAGAGCAAGACAATGCAGTGCAGCCCAGCAGAACACACAAATTCCATTGGTATTTTCAGAGAACTGCATATCAGAGTAGATGAAGGAAACAAGTTTCACTCTGTGTATTATCAGTAAAAAGAATGGAGCACTACACAGGTGGAGTGGATGGAAAGGGGATGGAGAAGAGAACAGTCAAATGTTCTTGGCAGTGCTTAGAAAAGGGGAAAGAAAACTGACGCTTCTTGATAAACTGTCTCAGGATTGAAGATGTCTTTGGGGTTTTTTTGCCAAAAAATGTTAAATGAAGTAGAGTGGTCTTTTCCCTCTGCAATGATAATTTTTCAAAAATGCAGAAAACCCCATGCACATTCCCACATGCTCTTATGCCGAGTGCTTTCAGAGCCAGTTCTCATCAAAGAATACATTGGAACAATCTATCTCTGGTATGCTCAAAGAAGTTAATAAAACAGCCCAAAAGAGGAGACTTTTTCCATTTGATGTAATCTGAAATATGTAAAATAACCTGTCAGAGAAAATGAAAAGAGAGGAAAGATCAGCCTTCACTTTAGATAGTCCATTTAGATTCCCTGAAAAAGTATTTGAATATCTGCCAGTGTAGCTTCTGGATATATTAACTTAGAACAAGTCATAAAATAAAATTGAGGGACAAAATAATACTCCATATAATTTTTTTTTAATTATGTTACTTGAGAAAGCAAACCTACAGATATATTCACTGACATTTGGCTTGTCAATGCAATCTGAAAATTCAGAATATCAGTTCCAAATTTAATAGGGCTTTCAACATTTAAAGTGAAAAAATATATTTACATCTTCCTGAGGCACAGTATATTGCTGGCATATTAAAAACAACACACTCAGATAAAAAAAGGTGTGACACAAAATTGTGGTGCAAAGTTTATGGACAAAGTTTATGGACAAATGCTGTCCCTTCCAGCACATTCTAGGAATAGGGTAGGTGGTTATTTTTGTTATTAGAAGATATTTTTGTTAGAGTCCAAAATGGTAATATCTATATTACATAATATAATTAATAGAATAGAATAGAATAGAATAGAATAAAATAGAATATAATATGATATAATATAATATAATAGAATATAATAGAATATAATATTACATAATATAATTAATATAATATAATATAATATGATATAATATAATATAATATAATATGATATAATATAATATTATATAATATAATTAATATAATATAATATAATGTAATAGAATAGAATAGAATAGAATAGAATAGAATAGAATAGAATAGAATAGAATATGATAGAATATAATATAATATGATATGATATAATATAATATGATATGATAGAATAAAATAGAATATAGCATCTATGCAGCAGGTGGTCCTCTAACAGACCAGAAAACCTTTCAACATCACCTGCAGTGAAACCACAACCCTCTACAGGCAAAATACTCAATGTTGGAGAGCACAGACTGTGTGAAAATAAAAGGGAGGTAAAATGGTATGAGGGAATTGCCTTGCCCTCCAATAAATAAATACACAAATAAATAGAATTGGCAGGACGCAAAAGAAATAATTGATTTAAAAGTAAACCAAGTAAGGTCCTGGAAGGGTGCATTAAACACCAAAACACTGCCCTGTTAAAGCTGGGAGGGTAGAAGCTTGAGAACAAAATCTGAGCCAGAAAAAAGGCTTCTTGAAATGAAATTAAAAACACCTCCAGCCAAAAATCCACGTGTGGGAGCCCAGAGAAAAATCCAGAGAAAATGCTGAATACAGGCACATGTCTGAGATCCACGAGCTCTTCACAGCACAAGCACACAAAGCTGCCTCCAGGTGTTAAGAACAGATATTGATTCCTGTACCACCCTGCCAGGAGAAACTCTTCCACTCCCCATGGAAACTGCACTCCTTTCTGAACAGGCACTCAGCCTCAGGAATTGGGATTTAGATGGGACAAGGCACAGGCCAAGTCACACAAACAAAATCCACGGGGAAGGAGTCCAGCCTGCAAACAAATGAGAGATAAATGGCACCACGCTGGCCCACACCATAATTATGAAGGAAGGAAACACCCCTCAAGGATTGCTACCACTGGGAAATCTTCCCCAATGGTTGAGAAAGAGCCAGATAATCTTCTACCAGGACTGCTACCATGTGGAGTGAAAAAAAAAATAAACAAACTAGCATTTCATTCTGTTTTGCTGCCATTCCCACTACCTTGCCTAAGATCCAGCTTTAGGACTGCAAGCCCCTTCCTCTGGACAGGATTTTTGCTCCAGCAGTGGAGAATTTCCACAAGCTAGAGATGTTCAGTGAGATGACATAGCCAGTCTGAGCTCGTGGCAGGCCAGAGAAGCTGTTTTCAAAGGCACCACAGACACATTTAACACAGTTACTGGGTTGGATTTAATCAGCTCACTGAAGGTTGGCAGTCTGCAACACAATTCATTTCAATAATTAGAGAAAGGCACCCATTTTTTTAGGAATACAGCAAAATGTCACAGAGCCAGCCACTGTATGATGAGATAGATAAGAGCCCCCACGCACATTTCTAAGAGCATTCAAGAGGATGTGAGGGTCACAAAGATAATTTGCTCCACAGCTGGGAACAAGAGCTGGTTATCTCAAGTTGTAACAAACTCCACAAATCAGGTTAAGTAAGGGCAGCATTAAAAATAAGCTGAGATAATTCCAGCTGAGCAGTAGGCCATAACCCAAGCTTGTCATGACCTCATGCTTTTTAAAAGAAGAGTATGCAAACAGAAGATAAGATAAAAGCAAATTAAGGTACAAAATGCAACTCTAAACAACTGAGCTGGTTTAACTCTGCATTGAATCTGAGCTGGAATTTTTGTGCTTATTGGGCATTAAAAGAAGAAACATTTTCTCTGGAGACAAAGTCAGAGAAGGAGAGAAGTATCTCCTTCTCAGAGAAGAAGTATCCACGACAGACTGGCTGTGTTTGGAAGAGGAATGGGAAGGATTTAATGACAGCAAAAGGCTGCTGGTTGTTATCCCACCAGTTTCTAAGGCTCATGAGTGTGAAAAACAACCCAGTGTCACTGATGCTCTGCTTGGGGCAATGCTCACCTCAGTGAGGGGAATGGTTCTTTCCCTGCCCAATCCCAAAAGCAGAGGGCTGGTAATTGATATTAGGGGTGTAGATGACTGGTCAGAAAGTGGAAAAAGCTGCCTTAACAGGGTCTTCCTCTCCACCTACACAATTCACACCACATACCTGCAGTCTCACTCCTCCAAGACATTTTGCTCTGTGGTTTCTACAGAGTGAAGAGCCCAGAAAACAGTTCTGCTGAGGAGGGGATCTAATGAGACAGTCTGCAAAATCCTCTGGAGAG
Source organism: Parus major (assembly GCF_001522545.3). NCBI lineage: Eukaryota > Metazoa > Chordata > Aves > Passeriformes > Paridae > Parus > Parus major. Next base: position 67,303,062 of record NC_031773.1, read on the forward strand.
CTGGGAAGTGGTGACAAACCCAGGGAAATGAGGGGTTGCCACACATCTACAAATGAAGTCAGGCTCATCAATCTTTTGCTATCAAAACACTCTCTCAGACGTACCAATCTCTCTGCATACTTTTGTGAAGCTGTTTTAGTGAAGCATGATAAATGCTAGAGAGAATTTAAGGATAACATCAGGGACTAGGTGGTGAATTCAGATTGTTCAAAACATCTAAGGTTCACAGAGACCCCGTGGAAGTAGGGGTAACTACCCTAAGAATCAATAGCACAGGGGTAATAGTACTTCTAGAACTGCTGTAGCTTTTTTTTTGTCTCATTTTGTCTCCCTAATATCAAGGAACACCATATGGTGTTGCAGGCAGTACAGATACAACCCCTTTTGTATTTCTACTTCATAAAATCATAAAATCTTTGATTGGCCTGGTTTGGAAGACACCTTAAAGGCCATCCTTTCCAACCTCCTTGCCATGGGTAGGAGCACCTACCACCAGACCGTCCAGCCTGCCCTTGGACACTTCCAGGGTAATCTGTTCCACAGCCTCACCACCCTCACAGTGAAGATTTTTTATCCAAATATCTGACCTAAACCTACTCTCTTTCAGCCATTCCTCCTTCTCCTGTCACTGTGTTCTGTTGTAGCTCCTCTCCATTTTTCCTGTAGGTTCCTTTGATATACTGGAAGGCCACAATTAAGTCATCACTCATTTGTTTTGCTTTGCCTGGGGTTTGCCTTCAGATAACCACTTTTCTGGTTGGAAGGATGAAAGGAACCCCTCAGTTTAGCATTTGCTAAGGTTTAACATTTACTAAGAAGCAGCACCAGCAGCACATTCAGCAGCAGCCCCTCTCCCTGCAGAGACACAGGTTCAGCCACGGGCAGCTGGGTGTTCCTTGGAGGTGTCAGCATCCAGCTGAGCATCAAACCTTCACCTTGAAGCTGTGATGACCTCCCTGAAATGCAGCCTGGACAGAAATGATCTGCAGTTCTGCAGGTTAATTGCACTCCTGCAGGGTTTGGGGACTAGGCACTGGGGAGATAGCTACAGACAAGTCAGCCTAGGGGATTCCTGTGCATTCCCTTTCAGGAGGAAGAGACAAAGAGAACTAAAAATCTGAAATACAGAGAAACAAGAGTTTTCCTGAGCAATAGCAACATTCAAGTGCTTTACACAGCATTTAGCAATACATGTAATTTTTACACATAAACATGTATTAATATATAGTATTCAAATGATGAACTTATGCACATACACATACATTTAAATGATTAGAAAGAAAATACTGGGAAAATTTCCTACTCATCCTCCCCCCAGACAAAGGCTAATCTAATTCACACAAATTTTTCACATGTGTCACGTTCATGAAGATTGAAGCACCACTGTGTTTGAAGTATGGTTGAAAAACTTCAGAAAAAAAGATTGCTGGGAAGTCAGGTATTTTCAAGCCTTGGGAAAAACTAGCATTTTATACAAGCTCTGTGTCTACAACTGCATCAAAGAAGATACAATTTAAGCCCTTTATTAATATTTATATTATATTTTCATTATACAATACATTAAATTATTAATAATATCAATATATTATTATCATCAGTAGATGACAATATATGATCATAATATCAATAAGACTATAAATATAATTATATATTAATAAATTTAATAATTATTAAATTATTAAATTATTAATAACTTGTCAATTTAAAATATTTTAATAACTTAGATCAATTTAATATTTTTATAATTTAATTATTTCATAAGCTAATTATTATTTATTAATAATATTTAATAAGATTAATAAGATAATATTAATAATCAGTACATTGTTAATATATTGATATTTTATTATAAGTATTGTTAATATATTAATATACTATATTAAAATATTATATTACGTAATATACTATATTATAATAATATATAATTATGTATTATAATATGTTATTATAGATTATTATTTATTATAAATATAATTGTAAGTATAGATAATAAATAATATATGAATATTATATATAATATACATTATAAATAATAATAAAATAGATTATATATAGTTATTATTATAGTATTTATTATAATTATTATAAACTATAATATTATAATTAATTAAATCTTACTTATAATAATATTATTAATATTAAATATACTTATATATAAGTATATATTATTAATATGATATATGGTATATGGTATATGATATATAATATAGGATATATATTATATTTTATATTTTAATTTTTATTATTTTCTATTTATTTACATTTCTATTTCTTTATAACCCATGGCTGTTAATACATATGGAGTAATCATGAAGAGCTAGGAGCACATTATTGCTACGGGTAGCTACACACAAGGCAAAAATTAATTAAATTATCAGGGCCCCTGCAGCCCAGAGGATGCAGAACAACTTCTGTCCCTCTGCATCCTGACCCTGGGTGGTTCTGGAGTTGTTAAAGAAACAGGAGGAGGAAAACCCAGAACACCTCCCAGCACCCCCAGGGTGGTGCTGGAGGATCCATCAGGGATGGATGAGGGAGAGCTCCGTGTGCAGGAGGAGGAGGAGGAGGAGGACTCTGCACACAGGCAGCAGCTTCATCCCAGCCTTGAAAGGGCAGAATCCTCCACCCCTCAAATCTCCTCCACTGCTGGTGGAAGGCAGGATGAGGAATATGGGGGTGGAGAGGTGAAGGGATATGGGGGTGGAGAGGTGGACAGTGCCCCTGGTGCTGCATGGTGTCCATGACCTTCAGAACATTTATACAAAATTTAATATGACTTATGTAACTTTTTCTCTCTGTTTTGGCTCTGCTGCACTTCTTGCACCTGGATTTCTTGGTCTCCTCTGAGCTCTTTCAGAATACTCTCTCACAGGGAGTTCTGTTTATCTCAGTTCTCTGGGTCAGGAAGAAAACTCCAAAGCTCATCAGGATCTCGTTTCTCGTGTTTATTAGGATGTTATCAAAATACTTGGCTGGTCTTTCAAGACTTTCTACACAATTTCAAATTTATTTTATATTTTAATAAAAAATATATTAAACCTGGCACACTTTGGCTTTGATGGCACAAAATGGCACTGAACTACGTGGTTGTTTATTTTTTATATCTATTTTTACCTTATTAACAACAGACACATATATTGTTTTTATATATTAACAAATAAGTTTTCTATATCTACTTACATAACTAAAATTGCGACTAACTCTCAACTAATCACTCTTTGTCCTCCTAAAAACTACAGAAGCATGGAAAAGAAGGAAAAAGGAGAGCTAAGAACCACACTTTTTTTTTCCTCCATCTTTATTCCATGTATTAAACCCTCTAAAATTTATATTTTTCACTTCAGTGGCATACTAAACATTCTGCTACTTTCTACTTAACTTTTTATAAATATTGGTTTACTTAGGGGTATTTGGAAGCCTTTCTGTCAGTGACAAATAGGATTAATACATTTTTGGGGAATAGGACAAACAGAGAAATGTCTCTCCATTTCTGGATTCTTACAACATAAAGTCATATTTATTCCCCATGCATCCTATGTTCTGGGCTCTTCTGGAATAACATCCTTAGAAGGAAGAGATTGAAGCTACATAAAACCTACAATTATTTCTTTCCAAGTACACCCTGATGAATTGTTGAGCAAATCAACCATCCCTGACTCACCTCCATAGACACACACCGAGTTCCTGCCTCCACAAAAACACCAAAAAGGCAGCAGAACACTCAGTCATTAAATCACTTGAGCAAGAAGCATTTCCACAATTTTCATTTGGAATCTCTTTCTAAACATTCAGTCTCTATTTTCCTTTTCCCTTTCTTCATGGCATCCTGCGAGGGCTCACCTTTCAGACCACATCAGTCTCTTCTTTGTCCTCAGATATTTTTGTCTTAATCACCACCTCTGCCAGATGGTTGAGAACAGTCCTGATCACACAGAGCTCCCACTCCCTTTCCCAACCACTGTGGAGAAGGGCAGGTTTCCTTTTCTAACAAGACTCCTCTATAATTTTAGCCTGAATATGAGCAGACTTAATTTTCTGCTCCTACAACTGAGGACTCCCTGGAAGGAGAAATGCAATCTTTTCTCTCTGAGTCAGCATGTAATTACATATGGTCCAGACATGGCCTGTAGCATCTTCACAGTTATTTTTGTCCCAGAAAAGGATTAGGCTGGATGCAGCATCATATATTCTAAGAGAGAGAAAGGGACAGAGCCAAAAAAGCACTGAAATAGAAACCTCTGACTACCCTGAGCCCTAACTCTCCATGAAACTGAGTGTTAATTCCTTAAAGAGCCACAAGTGCTTCCACCCCTGCACTGGAACCAAGAGTCCTAAACAGTTAAATCTTGTGTTTTCATGGGTGCTGCATTCATAAAAATAAAACAAGCCATCCCTTCTTCCCTCTCCCCTCACACTGAAATGATTAACCAGAGAGAAGAATGCTTGTATGCAAAGCAAAGTACATTTTGTGCTGCTCTTAGATTTAAGCACAGATTTCAAGCAGTTCACACTGCAAATAGGGTCTCAAAAGTAACTCCCAAGATTAACTCTAGAACTACAAGAGATTTCTAAAAGCAAATTGAAATGTGAGGAAAAATTCTTATGGACTGCTTGAATTATGAGAACTCCTATACTTCCTACATTCTCTTTTGTTTAGAAACTTTTCTATCTCCCACTTCTTCAGCTTTTGCAGTATATTGTCAATTTATAATCAGTCCTGAAATGTGTTATATATAAAATCATCCTCCCATGTGTTTCAAAATATTTTTTCAGTTATTAGTATAACTCTGTTTCAAAACCTGGAGCTGGTACCAAGAACAAAAAAATCAACCAGCAGCAATCTGTAAACCACCAGTTTACAACTGGCATGGCCAGAAAATCACTTTTGTGTGTTTAAGTTACATCCACACTTAAAATGACAGCAGTGCAAAGCTAAAACAAATCACATTTCTTCTACAAGATGGCTGGGGATCTGAATGGTTACATTCAGGAAGACATCTGATGATTTGACAGCAGGAACACATAGCTCTGGAAAAGATGATGGATACATGTATATTATGGGTCATTATTCATTGCTAGCTGGTCAAGCAGCAGTTTCACAAAGAAATAATCATATTTCTAAGCTCACTGGTGGAGGAAAAGCTTCATATCTCATTACTGGTGCCAGGCTTTCACTGCTCAGAGACTGCCCAGGTGAAGATGGAGCTCTCCTCTCAGGAGATCTAACAGCACATGGGGTCCTTTGCAGCAGTTTCAGCAAGATCATGCTCACTCCGTATTTTTCAATCATCACAGCAGGTTTTATCACTGACAGGCCTGATAGCTTGTTGTTATCCTTACTTTTGGCCCACAGCAACGCTCCTTTTGGAAAAAGATTATGGATGGGAGTTTAGAACATCAAGTTTGAGTTAAAACTCTGGATTCAAGAGTTCTGAGATGTTGTGTCCACAACAGAGCAGCGGAGAGAAAGGAGAATCCTCTCTAATATGAAGGTTTGTGGAGAAACAAGGAGGAATTGGAAAGCCATGACAGAATGTGGTGTTTGGTGGCTTCAGTTCTGCAGAATCACTAAAGGATTCAAGGAGTTGAAACCCTCCCAAGCCCTCTTTGCTGCCTCTTGCTGCCACTCCTGCTCTGAACTGAGAGTAAGAAAGGTCCAAAGCAGCCTTACAGTGCCATAGTTGAGTCACAAGTTTTCCCCAGAAAATAAGCAGCAATTCAGCCCAGGATGGGCTGGGAAATGCTGTTTGAATGCTTTAAAATGTGCTTATATCAGGACATAACCCACATAAACTGGGCAAAAACCAGGCTGCCCTCCATGGAATACTTGGAATCCATTCACCCACAGCAGTTTCTGGGGCAGCAGAGGTTCAGTGCCTCACTGAGGGCTGATCACTTACCCAAACTTTCCAATAAATGTGCAATATTATACCAAAAACCCCATTTGTTATCATTGAATTCTGATTTCCACATTTGTAGACCCACTACAGCCAAAACTGCCACCACATTTTAACTTTTTTGTGCATTTTCTGTGTAAAATAGAACACAAGCCTTCTCTCACTCAAAAGTATTTATTAGTGATGGCAGGCTAAAGAGATAAAATATTTGATCTAGTGCAGGAAACCAAACATGTTTATGGCCAGGGACTTCCAGGAGTTTGAGACTTGCCACAATTTTCAGCATCAGCTGAAAATTCACTATCAGCATAACCATCAGACAGTTTTTCTTTGCAAGACAAATGTTGCCACCACTTTCAAAACAAGGCTAAGATCCATCATTCCTCCCTAAAATTTCAAACCAGATGTTTGGCTTAGCTCAATTAAATGTACAGTAAAACCTAGACTACTGTTTCAGTCTCTCCAAAACTGCCTGGACCATTAGAAATATTAGAGATATCATCTTTATTGTAGTCACTGCAGCCTTCAGGGCAGCTCTCCTCCAGCTCCTCTAGGTAAGAAATGGGTGAGGATTAAAAACATCTAGCAGTAAGTGCTCCTCCAGAATAAAGCTCCCAAAACAAAAGTTCTCTGACTTCAAAAGTAGTTAAGAAATGTGTTTGACCACCTCTGTAGCCTCAGTTTAAGAGCACAGGGAACCTGATTATTTCCTAATCCCTCTCTACCTAAGGTTTCACAGAGGGAGCCATCCCTAGGCAGACTAAGGTGTGTGAAGTTGCCAATCTGAAATCAGAAATCAGAAATTCAGATCTCTGAAATCCAAGCAGAGAGTGTCAGAAACATGGGCATTCACTCACTCCAGTGATTTTCAAGGCAGAGGAATCTCATGCCATGAATTTCAGCTTTTCTTAATTTCTTAAGCAGCAGCAGCAGATCATGTGCAGGTGAACTCTCAAAAACAAATTACCATGAAGGATCAGGCCACTGCTGTCAATCTACATTAACAGCAGTGCATCCTGCAGTTCCAGTTCTGGCTTTGATGGAAGTGAAAAATGTCAAAATTTGCTTTAAACCACCTCTTTTAAAGGTCAGTGGCATACCTATGACTTCACATTAATCCCCACAAATCATCACATGTCATCTTAACATCTCCAAGGAGTATCTATCAAAACCACAATCCTAATTTACTCTTAAACTCTCTGAAGGGAGTTTCTGAGGAGATAAGAGCAACTTTAAAAGCTTGTTGATAAGGAGAAAAATAATTCCTCCTGATTATTTGCAAAGAAATTATTATCCTCTGGGTACAGCAGGTGCTAAGCAGGGACAGGAATTTGTTTTTCCTGAGTACACCCACACCATCTGCCCAGAGCACAGTGGAACATTTCCATTAATTTCCCCGCAGGAGCTTTACTACTACCACTGACATTGAAGTCACTGAAAGAATTTTTAATCCATTTGACTCAGAAGTGGTAGAAATCAGGTGTTTGTTTTCATAGCTTGTCTGACTGAAGCAATGCAAAAGGTCAGAGAGAGCTGCTGAAGAAATAATGTCGTGGATAGAGGAGGAAGGAGGAGGAGCTGTTTGACAAATTACACAATCAGGGGTAGATAAACTATCAAACAGCCCTTTGTGCAAAATAAACAATCTCTGGCCTGACAAATTTAATAGGCATTTAGAAAATGTCATCTTTGATGACCCACCTCGGTGACACGTCAGCCAGCATCAGCTGTCCCCAGACTAACCCCAAAAATGAGGCTGTGTTTTACCACACCACCACGAGGGAGCCTGCAGTTTGTATTTCCATTATGGTCCAGGGATGATGGTGTGTTTTGCTCTTCCTGGGATGTGCCACTCACATTTAATTTCAGATCCAGCAACTAAATACATCAGTGGTTTACAACAGTAGTAACTAAAGGTTTATATATGGTTCACTCTGTGGGTTCCTCCTTTTCCTTCAGGAACTTTGCAGCTGCTGCCAGGACCCAGCCTAAACCCTGCAACCCACAATATAGCTTCTGTAACCAACAGAATTAAAAAACAAAACCCAAACAACCAACCAGCACCTCACTGACAATACAGAAGAAATAAATTAATTCATTTTCCAGCTCTGAGTCTAACTCATGTTCCATGGCAGAAATAAAAGACCTGAGTGGTCTGACCATACATACTGCCAGGCAGGCACAGATGCCAGATGGAAGAGGCAGAGAAAAGCAGTTTTAAATATTTGGAGATTCTCTAATCAAGGAGAAAACTGGAGAAATACAAAGGGTGGAAAGCAAAAAATATTAAAAAAAGAAAACTGGCTCTGAATAGTAGATATTAATGTAAACACTATTTGGTTTCTTTTATTTCCTAGAATCTTTTTAAAATGTGCTGATGCAAGCTAGGACACATCCAGCTGCCCCTGGAGGGGGTCTCTGAGGCTCTTTCCTGGCATTGCATAGTTTGCTGCAGTCCCCAAAGGTCAAACTGGATGGCATTAATGAAGAATCTGCTCTGTCCATCCTTCTCCACACTCATCTCACCAGCTTTGCACCCACAATCACTTTGGCTGCAAGGCAGTAAGGATGGATACAAGACAAAGTGAAGAACTGGTTAAAAATCAAATAGCTCTAATTATAAATGCTAACAAGCAGCAGATTTTTGGGTTTGAGAAGAGGGGAGAATGTCCAAAACTGAAATCCTGAACTCTCTGACAGAAGCCTGATTCTGCAGCCTGGCTACAGCGAGTGCAGGCTCTTGGAGATGAGCAGGACTAAACAAAAGTGACACATCCCAAATCCCTTTAAAGAAAGGGACACGAGACAGAACCACTAATCAGGAGGCCAACAACAAACACATTCTGCTTCTTCACACACTCTCTTTTGGATTGGAACAGTCAGGCATTTATGGTTTCAGAATGGAGTCCAAAAAGAAGAGTTCCCACAGAGGAACCATGGTCTTGGAGAGAAGGAGAGAGCCCAGAAATAGGAAGGGGAAGATGCCATCTGGAAGAAGATCCCAGAAGTGGTGGAGGATCCAGGAGAGCTGTGTGGAGATTGTTTGGGGAGTTTCCCAGCAGCAGCAAACGCTGGCAGCTGGAATCAGCAGCACACCAAGAAGCTCCATGGGTTTCTGTCAGCCTTCCCTGATCTACAACAACCTCACTGCTCCCTCCCCATGAAATTTCCAGGACTGCATACGGAGAGGGGAGAGGTGAACCTGCAGAGGGAACTGACAATGGAATGAGAAACCAAAACCCTATGGATAGCCCCATCTTCTCTGGGATGACGAGCAGGAAACAGCAGATCTCCAGGTGGAATTTGTTAACAGTGGGGCTGAGGAACTTTAAACAGAAAATACATCCCCTTTTTGTCCTTCCCTCCTGTTTCCCAGTGAATCTGTGGCCTGTAGTGGCCACTGTCAGTATAAACCTGGGGAAAGGTGGCATGTCAAATAAGTGTGTCACTGTGGGGACAGTAACAGAAATGTGAACAGCTCTCAGTGTTGGAATGCCTGATTGTTGAGATGAGAAACAAGGCATGGGACCACCTTGCTTTGAGATGATTTATTGCTCAAGTAGCCAGATAAGATGTCAGTCTGAAGGGGTGAGATTTAGAGGAGCAACAAGTCAGCCATAGCTCAAGGTAGTCATGGGTTTCTTCTTCACACAGCAATATAGAACATTTTGGTCCAATAAACAGTTGGAATGAAACTTGTTTTTATTTAATAACCTATCACCTTTGCTTCATATTGCCGCACTGTGTCTGTCTCTTAGCCAATAAGCTGACAGGTCATGTACTCATACACACACCTCTGTTACTTCTTCTAAATCCCTAACCTGCTCTATAAATCACATTATTACAGCTCAAACCTCCAACTATTTCACTTGATATAGATTTCTTACCTACCTAAGACATATTCTTACTTATAACTATAGGAATATAAGTTTATAATTTCTCTACCCAATGTCTGTGTACCTTCATCACTGCATTAACCCAAACTCTTTCCAAGGCTGCAGACTGAACCCTTCAGCATCTGTGGAATTTTCTATTTTTCCATTTCCCACACCTGACCACCATCTCCCTAGGCTTGCTTTTCGACACAAATAAAACATTTAGCCCCAAAATAAAAGCAGAATACGTTGTCTGGCATTCTGAAGAGACAGAGCTGCTGTGTATGCACTATATTCTCTTGGCATTAGTTAACGAGGGTGGCAACAATAATGTTGAGTAATGGGAAAGGCTGCACCTTGCTGGGAAGCAGGTCAGTAAAAAACTCACTTCAAAGAATGTTTCTTTGTGAATGCAAGGTAACCTATTTAAAGAAAATGGCATTTGAATATTAAAAGATTATGACTTAATGTGACTTTAGGATTTTACAGGCAATATACTAAGCTTGCAAAACCCAGTTTTATAGATCCATTAGCGTTTTCTTCACTAAAAATCTCTTTTAAAAACATTCTGAAGAAATAAGGTTAGATTTTAAATTCAGCACTGTTCTACAACTCTGGCTGTTTGTAAACTGAGCTTGGGTATCATAACTAGTTGTTTATGTCCTCAGTCAAAAAGCAAAAATGAAATATGGTCAGCTGAATTTTTAATAATTCAGATCACATTTTTTATATAGATTCCACAGGATTAATAAATCCATAATTTCACAGGAGGTGCCAACATATTTGCAGGCAGTCTTGCTTTAATGGAGGCAGAAATCTCTTTTTATTGTTTTGTGTCCTCATTCCTTTAGGGAAGCTGTAACAGACAGCAGGGAATTTAAATCCATCTGGATTCTTACCTAGAGCCAGTTTTGGAGAACCAGAGTCAATTTTTGGGACATCAGCTATAAATAAACTTCTAAATAAGGTACAGTCATGGATTGACTCAAGACAAAGAAGCACTTTCTTATTTCCTCCCACCCAACTCATTGCATCACAGTAAGAGGGAGAGGGAGTGAAAAAGGAGTGCTGGAAATCAAAGGTTTGCAGCAAGAACTCTCATTTAACATCACCCACATCCCCATGTCCTGGGATGATGCAGAGAACACTGCAAAGAGATTGCTTGTCTTTATTTCACCGACAATTCCTGTGCTGGCAATCGTGTAAACAGCAACAAGAATTTCTTTCAATGCCCAGGTTACACTAACACAAATTTCTAGGAGACAGAAATTTGCTGCTCAGCAGAATGCTGAATCAATATATTAGATTTCCCAGGGCATTTACATCATGTGGGCTGAAGTATTAACAGAATAATAAATTTTGCAGAATGCCTTCAAGGGACAAGCTGCAATGTGACCACTGTTGCAAATAAAGGAATTGGCACTAGGACTTTAAGCCCACTGCCATAACAAGGAGGGGGGAGAACAGCTACAGCAGCCATCCTGCTGGATTAAGAATCATTCATACTGTGAGTTAAATGTTATAAAACAGCATTTGAGTCATTTACAAGAAAATTTTAAAACCTCTAATGGGAGACTTAAAACCAAAGCCCAACAAGGACAACAAAAAGACAAGCTCCTTCCAATTTTTTCTTTCCAATAACTGAATCAAGGCAAACTAACTCCTTGCATAATTCCATTTTATGGTCCATGCACTTATTTGTACTCTTACACAAGATGAGGAAGAAATAAAGGAGGTTTTCTGCAAAGCAGTCACTTCAAAGCTGTTAGCTTTGCACTGTCAGAGTGGTAATGGCATTGTTCTGTCCACCTGCAGGTACAGGAGATGCTTCCCAGTTCTCCCTCAGTGATTCCTTTAACTCAGCAGCCCAAAACATTAATGCTCACTCAAGCTTCAAACACAGTCAGTGGCAAGAATCCACCACTGACTCTCTGGGGAATGAGTGAACCCTTAGAAAAATACTTATTACAGGTGACAGAAATGCTAAATTCCCTCTACGTGCAGCTCCTTGGAGGTCATCACAAATTAAAACACTTTTGGAAAGGTTCAGCTCCAATTAGCCTGGACTCCATTAAATAAGTATTAATGGGATTCAGCTGCTGGGAAGGTGTAGAAAGCTGCTCCTGTGAGCTGTTTGCAAGCAGAGCCTCTGAAGGAGAGATAATAATTATTCTGATTTACCTGAACCGTGGCCCTAATGCTCTTGGATGTCTCTGCTCTCTAAATACATGAAAGCCCTGGTCTTTTCCTGAAGGTGAAAATAGATGCTGTTGAGGAAATTATCTGTAAAGCTTATTTGGCACCAAGATCTTTCTGAAATTTTTTGTCCCAAACTGGACTGTTGCTGGCTCATGCATTATTTTCATAATTTCCTTAAAAAATGCTGAGATCTTACCTTTTGTTTTTTCTTCACTTTTAGCCAAGTAAGACCAATTTAGCCTCATTTTTTTCTAGAGCAGACAGGAAAACATGTCAAGTAAGCTTGATAATTAGCTAGAAAAACTTACCCTCCTCCTAAATCAAAAATAAATCCTGGGTTCTAACCTTGCTTCTGGTGAGCACTGAATACTTGCAGCTAAGGCAACCAAGTAGTGATTATTACAGCAGCTCCTGTTTACCACACTATTTTGTGTGATACAGCATTCTTTGCTTCCTTTGCATGAAAATACCTCTGTCTTTAGCATTTCTTGCCCTCAAATATATGGTAATTTTTGGGAGAGAGCAAAAGAAGGTGGGAGGTACATATTCTTTATATTTTTAAGTATTAAGAAAGACAGACAGATAAGTAGGAATCTAGCAGAGAAGCAGAATTTCTGCTATGGCTTAGAGGATGTGTTCATTCCCCACCAGACATCAGAGCACCCTCCCCCTGAAAGGCCTCTCTGCAAAACAAACTCCCTCAGATCAAAGCTCTCTGAAGTCTTGTTTGATTTATAAATGCCATACTCAGTTTATAACAAAACAACATTTCCTACCTATGTGTAAGAATATTTCAAATTTTGCAAGGTAAGTACCAAGTAGTTTGATCTGTCCTTCCCTAACATATGCTCAATTTTCAGATGGTAAGCCTTTTCTAAAAACATACCACTCTTTCTGGATGTCTTTCTAAAATATAACCCAACCAGAAGCTACAAGTTGGATGCAGCTATTAGAGCCTGAATTCTTTGCTTTGGGTTATGCAGAATATATAATTAAATTATTATAATGGCCACTTTTGGCCTTAAAACAAAAATAATACAGAACAACACAACATATAACATTTAATTCCCCTTTTCCCCTTCCAAAGACCTCAGGACTAAATTCTTTTCTGCAGAACAAAACCTAACAGTATATGCTGTGGTTCCAGCAACCCATTCCGGTGCAGTAATCTTATTTGTTTCATCCCCCCAGTGATTGCAGGGTATTTCTGGGCAGCAGAGCTCTTGGATCACAAACCAGGACCCACAGATGCCATTCTCCCTGTTCCATGAAGCTCTGTGCAGCACATGGTGCTTGGAGTGTGCAGGACTTGATGCTGCAGCCTGGCTTCTCCTGATGTGCCTCCACCTCACCTTCCACAGACATGAACCAGAGTGGGCTGCTGTGTCTGCTCTGAAAAGCTCTCCAAGGCCAAGCTCAGCCATGACACAGCCAGATATTCTGGGAGGAGAGCACAGAATCTAAAACTTTGGAAGGAGACACTTGGGAGAAAGGGCAGCTCTTCCCTGGCAGCCCTCCTGAAATGATGTATAAAAGGCTGCTACCTTCACCTGCCCTCCTCAGCGTATTTTCTTGCTTTAGGTTTCATTAAGTCTGCTCATAGACTCAGAAACTTGCTCTGCCTGGCATTATTTATCATCAATGGTATCATTCTTGCAGAAGTTGTGCTACCTAGGGATTAAAATGGAATATTGTGCCCTAATGCACACTCTGTGCATGTTGCAGCCCAGCCAGAAGCAGCAGGCCAAGTTTACACAGTGAGGCAAAATTTAGCCCTTGTGCAATGCAGCTGGATTTCTTGATTCAAATAGCCAGATTTGGATTGGGCAGAAATCAATTAAAATCCACTCTCTGGCCCAAAGCTTCTTCCTAGAGACAAAATCTCATTGAGGCGTTGGTCTCTTGATAAGAATGAAAAGTGCACCAAGCAATTGCAGTGCTGGAATAAGATTATAAAAACCCCCCCTGTTCTCTCTGAGTCCATCTCCTCACTTTCTCTGACACTGCAGTTACTAATCAGTGCCAGTTTGATTTCACACTAATATCTCAGTTAATCTTCATGATTTTGGTGGCTGCAGACTCTCGTTACACATCTCTGGTGTGCACACAGTGGCTGCAGAGACACAAGATTTATGACAGCACTGGATAAAGCCAGAGGTGGCCATTTATTCTTATTTGTCTTGCCACGTGGGTAATAAAACACTTCTTGCCAAAAGCAAATGTGCACAGAAGTATGTTTTATATATCTAACTTTCCCTTTGCTAAATCTTATGATCAAAACCAACTCACAAGAGCACATTTATTACCAACATTTATACCACAGGATGAGTTTCCTTCCTCAAACTGGATGCTGACTAAAGGAATTGCAGGAGAAGGTTAGGAGTTGAAATGCTACTTTTTGTAGCAACCTTGGACCCAACACAATCATTTGACTGACAAACACAGACAATTCTTAACTCACTTTGGTCCTTGGCACTGAGAAAGAAGAAGAAGCTGTCAGATTTATGTAGTTGGGAGAATAGATTTACATTGCAACTGTTCATAAAGGAAAAGAGCTCTTCTTGCCATTCTTCCCTCAGTTTCCTGTGCCAGCCCTTTCCTGTTAACAGGATTTCCCAAATCATATCAAATTTATTAGACACAATGCAGTTTGCATGTTCCTTTTACATGGGAAGGTGCTGTTGGACTCTGGGCCTGAAAAAAACAAAGATCAGCCTCAGGGAGGGAAATGAAGACATTTTTCTTTGAATCACAGTGAGAGAGATCAAGGAACTTCCCTTTCTCTTGAAGAGAAAGAGTGATGCCCAGCACAGCACCCAAGACCAAGAGGAAAATTAAGTGGGCAGCCAGAGAGAAAATAGAATTAAAAGAGGGAACTGTTCACTGTTCCTTGTGTTATCTAGTCACATGAAAAGAAAGGAAAGGCTTGGATTATAAAGTCCTTCAAGGTGTCTACAGATTAGCAGTAGCAGATCAAGTTGCCCCTTTACATCAAGCAGAACTTGTTTGCTCAGCTCTGACACACAGGAATAGGAATAGGAATAGGAATAGGAATAGGAATAGGAATAGGAATAGGAATAGGAATAGGAATAGGAATAGGAATAGGAATAGGAATAGG
>NC_031773.1:67318195-67347939 GCF_001522545.3 Parus major
AATAGGAATAGGAATAGGAATAGGAATAGGAATAGGAATAGGAATAGGAATAGGAATAGGAATAGGAATAGGAATAGGAATAGGAATAGGAATAGGTTAAGAATAGAAAATAGTTAATCTCGCTTTCATCTGAAGTCTCCCACTTAATTTGAAGTACATACATTAGGTTAAGTCTCTGCTTGCTGGTTACAGATCTCTGGTGGTTGGATGGCCCCTATGGAATATGCTGATAATTTGTTTACTTGCCCCTTCCAAACAGTGCTGATCTACCCAGAGCAGCCTAACCCCAGGTCCCTGTATATAATCTCTGTTTGCTGATGCAGTTGCCAACATAGCAACTGGAAAGAGAAGCCATCTGCTGGCAGGGAGTCCAAAAAGTTTAACTTTTTCCAAGGTCACTGGTGAGAAAAAAAAGCACAACTCTCAGGTGCTGAACCTGTAGATGTTAGCAAAGTCCTAGGAATGGCTGAAGCCAAGCAGAGAATTAAGGGCTGATCGATTCTTTTCCTCATCTCTTTCACAAAATCCTTGGCAAGAGGGACTTTGTTATTCTTCCCCACACCCGTTTCATTTTCACATGCTTCTCTGTTTCTTGGCTCTGGCTGGGACCAGGAGCAAGGGCAGGATGCTCTCATCTTTCCAGCCTGACTCGAAAAGGGAAATATTAGAAATTTAATGAAAAGCATGTTCTCTGGAGGTTTCCAGCCCAGTTTGGCAGATGCAGCTGTAGCTCAGATAATCAGCAAGACTTCTGGGTGCTTACAAGATGGGAAATATTTGGTTGCTCTGCAACACTAGCTCAAGCATGCATGGAATAGGGGTTTTTGCTGTGGACTAATGGAATCTATCAACCTAAAATCTGTATTTTCAGCTCAGTTTTACGAGGTGTTAGTACTCAACATACCAATGTCCTCACCACTCACCAGCATCACTTATTTTCTAAGTGATCTGACCCCTGGAGAGGTGCACTCAAGTAAGTTTGTTTTCCTTAAACAGCCCCAGCATCGAGAGGAGCTGCTCTTTAATCCACAATCACAAAAAGGCTGTTCATCAGCAGGCATTTTTAGTCTGTGCCATCCAGCTTGTGCTTTGCTACAGCTTCCCACTCTCCTGTCCCTTTTGCTGCTGCCAGCTCAAGCAGCTTGGCTGGAGTGTGGATGAGAGGCTGAGTTCAGACACTTCTCCTTGCTGGAGGTGTCCAGGTCGAACAGCTCAGTGCTGATTACACAGTCTGTGGCTGCAGAGGGCTCCCAGTAAACCCAGCACCAAATGCACTGGAGAATTTTGCCCTTATTTAGTGAAATAAAAGTGATCTTGGGCACGTGGTGAGCTGATGAGCTCAGCTGGGTGTAGGGAAAATAGCCACAGGCATTTGCCAGGCTTTATTTAACACCCTTAGATCGGTTTATTTTGTTCAAGCTGAGCCAGGCTGAAGCCTTTGGGGTTGGGATCCTGTGCAAAATCAGCTCTAAGGAGAGGAAATCCATACAAGGTATTTCTCAATAGATACTGATGGGTACCAGGTGATCCATGATTATTTAAATGGATTTTCTAACACATTCTTGCTTGACATAATTAACTGTTCTTGTTATCCTGTTATGCTACAGTAGCCAGCCATATGGTAGCTCACACATTCTTGGAATGGGATTTTTTAATTGCTATTATTTTCAATCCTTTTTTAATCTGGTACAGAACATACATTACATGATAAATTACCTATATATTGCTTTAATAAATTGACATTTAGATCTAGCCAACACAGAGTAATTTTCCTAATTAAATGTCAATATGTGCCCAGGAGTACAGCTCTTCAGCATTGCAAATGTCACAAATTAGCAAACAGGCAGAACCATCTACAACTCTGTTTCTCCAGATACCAAGGAGAAATTCTGCTGCTCATCTCCCATGACAAAACTGGGGGTTTTGGGGCTGCAGGTGTTATGTGACCCACCAGAGGAACCCTCTGGGGCTGTGTTCCTGCAGCACTCCACACTCTTCATTCCAAAAATCCTTCTTCATTCCACAAATCCTTCTTCATTCCCTGCTGGAAAGTTGTGTTGTCAACTAGAGCACACAGAGAGGGGAGCTAAAACTTGTCTAGGAGTATGTTGTTAGAGGATGTCACCTCTGAGCTCAGCATAATCAGCAGTGAGATGGCTCAGCACTGAAGTGGTCCTTAAGTGTAGCCACCAATCTTAATCCCAGTGGGTTTGAACAAATCCTTTTCCAGCTGTTTTGGAAAAGCAAGGTTTGTAGCAGAGAAAAAACAACTTCTCTTCGTCTGTGCCTCCCCTGAGAAAGAGAAGGGACTTGGCTAACAGGGTTCAGCCCCCTTGTAGATGGGAATCCATCAAACACCGTGCAAGTAAAACCTGTTATTTCTGTGACACACTTTGTGGAAGCAATTCTGGCTCCTCATCTTATAAAGATGGTCTGATCTCTGTCCCCTTGGGGCCATTCAGCTGCAGCAGTTTCTCCAGCTTGTCTCTCTGTAACTCTTGGTCTTGAGCCCCCTGAATTCTGTGATGTTAAATCCCAGCATTTTAATGCCAGTTCAAGATGATGGATCAGCACCAGAGAAATGAATCAATAAAGATGCATTCTGTTGACAGCCCTAATCAACTAAATTGATACAGTGACTTACTGCTTACCATGTTGTGATATTGGACAGATTTTTCACTGCCATTACTGCTGAGTTTCTGCTGGTTGGGTTTTTTTTTTTGTCTTCATCATACCTGTAAAACACTACCCATTGAAATTTTTAATTGAATAGACACATAAATTCAAGAAAATGTGACTTCGTGCTGTGCTTGCTGGCAGTTTGCGAGTTATCCACTTCTCCAGACTGATTCTGAGGAAAACCTAGAATCTGAAGTCAAGCAGAAATCACGAACTTCTCCAGGAGAAATTTGCCCTTGAAGGATTCCCAAGGGCTGGAACCTGCAAAGCCACCCTGCGGTGCCACCTGGTGACAGCCGGGCAAGCCTGGCCCTGGGCTCAAATCCGGCTGTGTAAAACCACACAGGGATATTCGCCATGAACAATGCTAATAAAAACCCTTTTGTTTGGTATATTTGCCGATTTGGAGGAGGCAGATCTCAGCGAGGTCAGGCAGGCTCCGTTCCCATCGCAGCATCCTCTGAGAGCACTCGGAGTTATCCTGGCTCCTCTTTCTGCGTGGTCCCTTATTGGAGTCAGAGGCACAGAGTGTGTGCCCTTATCTCTGATATCTGGCTCTGACATCCAATAAAACACTGAATTTCATGTAACACCATGAAAACAACTGTTAAGGTTAAATAGAAAAGCTAGGAGTGTAAATGTGTAGATTAGAAAGTTTTCTTAAGTCGCTGGGTGAAAACGTTGAAGTTTGGAGTTTAAACTAGTTTAGAGAACAGAAGACAAGCTTGAGGATTTAGGGTATTGTCTCTTTTCCTTCTTCTTCCTTCTTCATCTTCTTCTTCCAGAGGTTTTTGGGTAGTAATGAGTGATTGAATAGAAAATGCCACAGTGCAGCTCACAGGTGTTGGGTCATTGGGTCACTAAGAAAAATAATTAACTTGGCATTTGTTAATTGGGTAAATGGACATATAAAATACCTTGAAGAAGATCTTTGTTGGCCATTTTGCACCTTTCTATCTTAGTGCATGTAGCTCCTTGTGCCTTGTATATATGTAATATAGATTAGAGAAGAATAAACAAGAAGAGAAAACTGCCTCTCTCTCATCAATCTCAGTCCAAGGAGGAAAAGAGCAAAACCACGAATGTTCTATCAAGACAGTTACTGGATGGTATTAATTAGCAAAAATGCACCTTGGGGAAGTCACCTCTGACTGTGTCTGCCTCCCCAAAAGGGAACTACTCCAAAAGAAATCTCTTCAGAAGCTTTCCTCAGCGAAACCGAGTTCTCCAGCCTCAGAGTTCCTTTATTCTCCCAAAAGCACTTCAGCTGCGAGCTCTACATCCATCATGAGTCCAAGCCACACCAGCATACAGAAAACTGGTTTTATGGTATTCCAGGACCCTCCTGGTCCTTGCAGAGCACAAAATACAGTGAGCTTCGCTCCAGGTAGTTTTGAGAAAGAGTCAGAAGTTAATGTTATTGCTTTTTCCCCGTGCAGATCCTGAATTCTCCCTGTCTCTGCTTTAATCATTGTTCCTCTGCACAGCTCAGTTATTTGCTGGCATAAAGGAGAGAATGAGCATGACTTTTACCCAGTGTTTAGAGAACTCACTTGGTGCATAGGAGGGTTGTGATGTAGTTTCACTAAATAATTAACCCAAAAGAGTGACAGCAGAAGTCTAAGAGAACCACCCACACAAGGCAGGATTTCAATCATTTTCCCCAGATCTAATTCAAGATAGAAAAGAAAAAAAAAAACAACACTTCTGCAGCCCTCATGTAGAAGCAATTTGTCTTCATTCTTTTAAATAAAGCTATTCAAATCCATCAGAGTGACTAAAACTAAAGAAAAATCCAATTCACACAGTGGGGAGAAAAAAAATGTCTCATCTTCCCAAATATGCATTCAGACAACTATCCAGTTTCTTGTACTAAATAACTAGTGGTCTGCAGTTAAAATTAATTCCTTATGTTTGTAGGAAGCTAAAATGCCCACTTCTGATTTTTGGTAAGCTTCATGGCTAATCCTGCACTCCAAATTCTGCTAGGACAGCCCAAATGATAAAGCAGCAACCATCACAAGGCTTCACCATTTCTGTGACACTTGTTCCTCAGACATAGATATGATCTAATAACATTTTCTAACCACATAAGAGTACAAGGAAATTCACATTCTTGCTCTAGCAATAAACAGGCCTTGAAGACTTCATTGAAAGATAATGTTTAAAAGCAAGTCATTGTGCAATGTACGAAACCAAAATTAGATTTTATTAGGAATGATCATTGGTGGGAAAAAAGTATAGGAGAGAAATGGTTTAGTGCTTATCTGGAATAAAATGGCAGCAAAATAATTAAGGTTTGGCCTTTCTTGATAGAATCATGCTACACAATGAGATTGAATATTAAATATATTTTGGGATAAATACTCATTTCCTCATTATGATTTCAGTAGTTCCAGGAAATAAAACTATTACTGATTAAACAGACTGAAACAGTTTTCTCTTTTCAAGAGCAAAATTCATCTAACTCTTCCTTTGTCACAATTCTTTGAATAAACCTTAGCCATCTGCACTCTGGAGAGAGGGAGATTCATGAGTGTGATGAAAACATTCTTAAAATACAGTAAAATAAGAACTGCAGGCTTGACACTATTGCTGCTGGAAGTAGAGAAATTCTGCTGAAAACCTTATCAAGGCCACTTACTGCAAGTCATAAATGCAAATTATTTCTGAAGGAAATAACAAACCCAGGCCACCCTTTCCTTACTAGTGATTAAGGGGAATCACTAAAAAAAAGGAAAAAAAAATGTTCAGCCAATGATATTTTGGATGTGAGACTACCATTCAGCAATTCATTTAAATAGAACAATTTCTGGTGGCAGAAACATTTCCTCTTCAGCAGGTGAAAATGTAAAAGTTCTGAGGTTTTATATTTAGTTTATATTTTATATTTAGTTACCTTGAACATAAAACATGACTCAGTCCCAAATTACTCAGCCAAATAATTACTTTTCTTTTTCTTTTCTTTTTTAAATATATATTTCAGGTGTCCATGCTGGCTCCCACCATTCCCTCCAGCCATAAAATACAAAATATTTTAATTGAAAATGACACGGATTTTTGGAAGTTTTTGCAAACAACTTTTTGCAGAGGTTTAAAAGGAATTTTCTATCTCCTGACAGTCTAAACAAAACAGGGGAAGTCAGGAAAGTTTAAGAACAGTTCCAGTTTTCTAAAGGCTTTCCCTTGTCCTTGACATCCTCACTGTCTCCACTTGATTTGGAAGCGTGGTTTTCATCACAGAGGGTTTTTAAGTTTAGCTTTTTGCTCACCTTCTGTCTTTAACATTAATTTTATGATCAGAAATTTCCTTTTCCAGCAGTCAGCGTTGTATTTTCAACTCAGATTTATTTCCAGCACTTGTTGATGCACCATCAGAAAGATCTAATTAATTCCCTCTTTCTGCTGGTGTTTGTCAGCATCAGAGCCTCAAAACTTTAAAAATGTAAGTGCAGAAACAAGTCAGGTCATTTCATGGTGCAATCACTGTTTTCTCCAATGATTCTGGAATTATTGTAGAAATTCAAAGCAGTTCTTTCTATTTTTTAGATTTTTCTGAGTAATCTTAAAGTACCACATGATGCAGGGAAAAATAAAACCAACCTCCCACCATAAGCCTGAATATTAACAGGTAATTTATTATGCAGTAGTATTAATTTATTTTATTTTTAATCAAATACTGCTCTCATTTTTTATGCCTTTAGGATATTGTTGATCTCCATCTCTTTAAAAAAATATAAAATGCAACTATGACATTTACATCAATATGCCTGGGAGAAAATTCTGGTAAAAGTGGGCTTGTGTCAAAAGTTAAGCTCAGGAGAATTTAGGATGTTGGACTGAACTTTTTGCAGCTAAGGCTCATTTTACTCACTGGGCAAAACCTTCCAAGCCCATGTCCATCATACTCAAAGTAAGGCAAATCCTCTTCCAAAACTCTTAGGAAGAAAAATAATCTGACTTTTGGTTTTGACCAAGTTAAAGAACTTTTTCCACTCTTCCATTTGAGGAGAAAAAAAATAAATTACAAATGTGCAGCAGACTTCCATGTTATTTTAAGGAGAAAATTTGTGCCATCCTTCCTGGCACAAAGATCCTCAGCCAAAGATTTAACAGTGTGATGACCTGATGCTAAATAAAAGTTCTTGATAAGGAAGTTAAACAGAATAATTGTGCCTCTCATGCACTGCAGCAAGAAGTTTTGGATCAAATAATGGGCTCCACAAAATATGTGGAACAGAGAATTTAAATGTCCCTGCACAAGGTGTTTTGTTTGGTTTTATTTTTTAATAAAACCTGTGTGAATGGGATAAAAAATAAAGGTCAAAGATAAGAAAAGATAACCATTTAGGCATTCTGTTATCATTTTGATATTACTGAAAATTTTAATAGAGTTAAAGTGATAGGAAAGTTAATCTTATATAAGAGAAATGGCATTCTACATCAATCCTATTAATGCTTTCATTTAATATTCTTATTTTAGACTATTTCTGAGAAGATTTCACTGGAAAAATGAAAGGCAGTTGGGGAAAAATATTACCTTAATTTCAGAAGCAGAAAATAGTCTTGCTTATCCATATTGACAATCTAAACTTCCAGAAAACCACCTAATACTGTGGAAAATTGTCATCTTGTCATAATTGCAGCAAACAAAAGAGATGTGAATCCTCTTTGCAGTCTTTTCTTTTTTTAACAAAGAAAGGAGAATTGGAAAAATGAGCAATGTTTTCATTAAATATCACCAGGTTTAAATTTCAATAATTGGTTTAGCCACACCTAAACCCAAAGCTTTAGAGTTAGGAATTTCTTACAGGAAACACCTAAGGGGTTTCCAGCCCAGGATTAAAATTGGCAAACTCAATAAAGTTGCTGCTCAACAGAACACCAAAACTTCTGAAAAAAATTTAGTAGGGAGCAATAGAAGTACAGCAAAATACATTTATTAACACCTTCAAGGAGGTTCATTCTGCCAGATACCTTCAAGGAAAAAAACAATGAAAGATTTTCCCCTCACACAGAGAGAAGCCCTGATGCCCAGATTTCAGAAAATATTTTTAGAAAAACACATTTCCAATCTGCAATATCTGGTTTCAGCTCATTTCAAAACCAGAAGCCAAGTGAATGCAGCAGGTCTTTTTGGAGCCCTTACTTCTGCAGCTTTTGCATTCTTTCAAATTCACTTGGACTTAGCTTTGATACACATAATTTTTAATGTTTTATTAACCATTAGGCTTCTGCATATAAAGTTTCCCACTTCATTTGCAAAGCACATTTGCACAAACTATTTATTAATGCCACAAGAAATCTGAAAGTCACCAGCAATAAGAGGAAAAACACTGGGGAAAAGAGAAAGGAAGGACAGAATATTATAGCCATTAGAGAAGGCTATAATTAAGGAATATAATTAATATTCCTATATTATATAAATATATTTAATATAATATATTATGTAATTATATAAATATAATTAAGGAATAGTAGCAAGCCTGAATTACTTAAATATTGAAAATAGGGAACCACATTCAAGGGGTTCAAGGACATTCAGATTCTGGCTGGAATGACACCAGCCTCAGGAAAGTTATAATTCCTTTGCACTAAAGCTGACATTAAAACTGATCTTTCCCATCTCCCATCCTTACAAACCCATGAGTTCTTTCTTTAAAATAATAACGATGACAAGGAAGTCCCAAGCACAGCTGTGTGCAAAGTATCATCATTTCCAAATATCAGGGGCTGATCAGCAAACCTGAAACGTTCACCCCTGGCTGGGAAAAATCAAATTCCTTTTCAGTCAGGATTCTGTGGGGTGGAGATTTCTTGTCTTGATTCTCTTCTCTGGGCTGGAAGGGATCAGCTGTCCCTGGAAGGAGATGGATTTTTGGCAATGACCAAGATGTCAATAATGATGTTACTGGTGGCCCAGTTTTCCATGCCAGTGTCCCAACTTTCCCTGGTCCCAGAATTGGGAAATCTGCTGGGCTCTGCCTCAAGCTCTGCCACTCTGGCACAGGGTTTAATAATGGGGGGTTTTTTTTCCCCCTTCACTTTCCCCAAACTGAGTCCTCAGCATTTCCCCTGTTTATTTCCCCTCCTGCCTGTTCTCTAGTACTCCCCTTGCTTTTCCCAGAGGGAACAGCCCTATAGAAACAAATTCCTTCGGGGATTTCATTTCAAAATCCTTTCACTGAGGAACAGCCTTAGGTTGCTCCAACACCTTTCCAAAAGTTTTGCACATCCAGAGAAGCTTCTGCCCCGACTCAAAATGTTTGTTTTTCATTGTCCAAATAATCATTTAAAAGTATTACATTAAATGCCCTATACAAATAATATTTTTCTCTTCTAATTTTGGCCCTTGATAGCATCCTGTTTAAGCAGAAAAAGGACTTTTTTTTTGAGATTTCTGAGCTCAATGACATTTTTGAGGTCTGTGCTCCTTCTCAAGTTATGCTCCAAAGAATGTCTAGGTTTTGGTGGTGAGATTGTGAAGTTTGAAAATATGGACAATCAGCTGAGGAGAAATAGAAGAAGGAGGATTAGCTGTAGGAATGACTCTGCAAACTGAGACCCTGCTGCAATCCATGGAAGTAAAAATTGTCATGGAAAAACAAGGTATAGGAGAACTAAAAAACAACCTGGGGAAAATTTTGTTTATTGAAATGAAAACTGTTAAGGATAAGAGGTAAAAACTCCTCAGCAGAGAAATTAAAAATATACAGCCTTGCTATGAGAAGAAAGCAAAATGCAAGAGCTGTGAGTCCCAGAGAAAATGTTAATTTTGTATTGCTGTAGCTTCAAGCTGAGTCTCTTTTTTACCAGGGTACCAAGACTTTGTGCTCTTAAAGCTCAACCCTCTGCATCTCTGCTCTCAGTTCCTTTTCACTGGTGTCCCAAATCTCTGAATTAACTGGTGAAATCAGGGAGGACAGGCTAGTTCAGCAGAGTACCCTGGCAGTTCCCTGATTCACTCCTTTTAGACACAAAAAAATGCCATAATTATCCACTGAGGCATTTCAGATCTGCTGAGCCTCTGTCCAGGAGTAATCAGAGGATCATTGAAAGAGAACTGAATGAGTCACTAGGTAGGACA
This sequence comes from Parus major, assembly GCF_001522545.3. Classification (NCBI taxonomy): domain Eukaryota; kingdom Metazoa; phylum Chordata; class Aves; order Passeriformes; family Paridae; genus Parus; species Parus major. The sequence continues at coordinate 67,327,962 of NC_031773.1, forward strand.
CTGTCACCTCTTCACACTGGAATAAGCCAGCACTCATCCCAAGATTAAGAATAACCCCAGTTTTCTCTCTCCTCCCCTATCTAGCAGATATTGAAAGTCAGTGTCATTTCCTTCCATGTGTATTTGGCCAAAGAAACAAAAAAAAAACCCAAAAAAATCAGTTTTCTCTCCTGATTTGTCAGTTAAGAAAGAGCTTGGAGTGTTTGCCCTATTTCCTGCATCAGGGCTTATAGGAAATGATCCAGAAGTGAATCAACATAACAGAAACAAAATGCTCCAAGTCCTGAAGATGCTGACTTGTAAAAGAACAGCAGCACAGCTGACAGGGGGTTATTTACCTTGTCAGGAAAACTGTACAGAATTCTCACACTGCTTTGGGACTGCTGGGGCTTCAGAGGCACCCAGCAGCCAAGCATATAATGTGTTTTCTGTGAGGAGCCAGGAACTTTCATTTCTATTCCAAAACCCACTTCTCCAAATTACAGAAAACACTGCCAAGCCAGGAATCACTTTGGCTCCCAATGCTAAGCTTATTAACTGTGGTATTAAACAGCATATGAAATGTGTGCCATGAGATTTACCACACAACTCTTCAAATCACGAGAGCTTCTGGGAAGACAAGAAACCCTCTCTCAAAATTATTTCCTTTTGCAGTTCAGCTCAGAAAAGCTAGAATTAGTCTCAATCTTTGAGTACCAAAAAATCAGTTCCAAAAAAGCTTCTAAACACAAACTTATGGGATTTATCGATATAAAAATATACATTTTTGTAAGGCTGTCCCTTAAAATAAAGACTTTCTTACTGAAGGAAAGACATTAACAAGATGGTCTAGAGAGTAGCTGTCTGTTCCCTCTGTTGCAGACATCATTCCAAATTTAATCATTACAGTTCTTTCCTGGGAAATAATCCTTGATAAATAATTATGACTGTAAGGGGAAAAAATTACCTAGCTTCTCCATATAGATCTCCAATGGGTTAATTATGAAGGTAAAAATAAAATGGGATGTGGCAAATTTTATAGGAATTTCAATAAAAAGGAAATGAAGCATTAAATCAATAAAAATGTTTATTTGCTTACATTTGGATCTTCTTCCAAGCCAAGGAAGAGGGAATAACCCCTAAATCCAAAGATAATCATGGTGAAACTTCAGTGACCTGAAATTTAGAAAATGTACCCTAAGACTGATCCTGTTCCTGATCAAGGAATAGGACAGAGGTGATAAAGAGAGTAGCATCTTTTCACTTTGTTTGGCTTTCTTCACTTATTAGGGATTCTGGAAACTTACTCTGCTAAGGTTTGGCACTTATTTACTTATTTACTGTTGGAAATGCAATTTACTTTGATGGGCAGAAGCTCTCCACACCTCCAGACTTTGAAATATCCACATCCACCTAGAAAAGTTAAAATACAATCTCTGTATCAAAGAAAACCCAAAAGAAAAAGTCCCCAACCAACCCAAAACATTAAACATCAAAACAATTCTTGGTAGCCACAACCAAGAGTGAAGGGTTATGGCACCTTGAGGGATGTGAGAACCTGACCCTTCCAGCCCCAGAGCCACGTGTGGACTTTGCCCAGAGGAGTAAATACCAGCAGATGAGGACAAGGTTTGCACACAGGACACCCTGCAGGGTGTCCAAAACCCTCCAGGCCCTCTGGTGTTTTCCCTCCTCTTTCCCCCCAAATTTGTTTTCAGCTCAAGAGCGTAATTTTTCTACTGGTGGATTTCCTGCAGGCTTAACGTTAATGTCCCATCAGGACCAAGCAGGAGAAAAGCCATCCCTCTGTTTGGATTTCAGAGTTCAGGAAGCTCAGTCCTTCCATTCCTGTATCAGCTGGGGCAAAGGATGATTTCATTCCTTTTCAAGGTTCCATCCCTTGATCTGTTTGCAGCGTGCTTTGAGAACTGGAAAGGAAACGAGAGCGTCAGGAAGTTTTACAGGAGTTGGAAAAGAGAAAGGAAAAGAAATCATAGAAAACAAAGAGAAATAATCCCATGCACAGCCACAGGACAATCAAAAAATGAAATAAATCCAACCCACCAAACCGCTACATCCTTTAAAAAAAGTAAATTTTTCCAAGTAGAGAAGAACTGAAGTAAATCGAGTACAAAGCTTGTGATTTTGAATATGAAATATACTGCAGCCACTGCAGCACTGAGCAAAAAGAAATCAGCATTGCCAGTAGCAAAATCCAACATGCACTTTGAATACAAAATTATGATAATACTATTGGGCAGCCAAGAGAAGCACTTGCCTGCTGTGGGGAATTTAGTAAAATTAATTTAATTTCCTTGCAACTGAAAAAAAAGTAAGTTGGAAGTTCATGATATGAATGCAGGGTTGATTTTTTAATCTGAAAATATTCTATTCTAATGCATGTTTGTACATTTAGGGAGTTAAATGTAACAAGGATAGATGCAATGCCTCTTTAGACACCATGCACATTCTTCATCTCAGCACATAAAGAGCATTCTGGTTTAGAAAATACCACATTATCAATCCATATTGTCCTACCCCTCCATCCCATATCAAGTAATTACTGGATAACCCACTGAAGTCAATGGAAATATTTGTTAAATTTCAGTTTAAGGCTTTGACTTTGGTGGACGACCTTTTTTTTGTTGTATCTTGAAGAAAATTTGCTCCAAAATTCGTGCATTCCTTTTAACTGGGTGGTTACATGCAGTTATTGATTTGCAGTTATTGATTTGCAGTTATTGATTTGCAGTTATTGATTTGCAGTTATTATGTTCTTTGGTGTTTTTCTGTTGGAAATACATTCCCAGCATCAAGCTGGGAAATACCCACGTTAAAAACTCGGTCATGGTTTGAAGATTGACATCGTGGAAATTTCTGGGTCTGGGGAAACTTCAATTCTGAGTTACACAGAGAAAATCAAATATTTATTTCTGCTTCACTGCTGGGCCTTGGCCAGAACAGGAGAGGTGTCTGACCCTGGGAATCATTATTCAGGCTGAATAATTCTTATTGCAGAGTGACACAGGAGGCAGAAGGAACGCCTTTGGAATTTCAAACAGCGGATGTTTTAGGCTGCTGGAGAGTATCCTACGTAATCCTGCTTGCAAGTCAGGAGGCTGATTCACACAGGTAAGACTGAAGGAGAGCAAACAGAGCCTTCTACAGCCATTTCCACAGAGGTATTTCCTAACTAATTCTACTTGGCAGCCTCAGACTGGCAGAATTCAGGGAGATTTCTCAGTCTGTAGCTGCCTGTGGCACTCATTGGAGAAGAAATCCAAATTTCTGATTGTTCAGCATGAATTTGCAAAGGTAAATGGGAAAGCTCCCTCTTTTGTGACAGGCAAAAAGAAATTAAAATTATAGCTGCAAGTGACAACATTTTGATGAAGCTTAAAATGTAAATCTGCTTTGCTTTTTCCAGACACAGTGTTTGTAACTTATTGATAACTCACATTGTAATAATTTTGTTCCACTTGAAGCAAGATCAATTTCAAGCTGGTATTTTTTTACCAATAATGTGACTCAATAATTAGGGAAGGGGATTGGAAGTCAGAGAATCTTGCTGTAAATGTTGCCAGATTCACTAAGACACATATATTGATTTATCAATGAGTCCAATGAGAGATTTATGCAAGATATGTTGCCTTTCTAGAATTATTCAAAAGGATAAGCATGGCAGGGGCTGTGAATGCTTACACATATTTAGATAGATGTTTACTAGACACATAAAACAGTCCTGCATCTTTCTACAGCATAGTTTTCATTATTTCAGTGTGATATTAAAAAATCCTGTTCTGTAGATTAGTTTCAACGGGTGAAAGCAGGAAAAAACAAAAAGAGCATATATAAAGAAAAAGAAAATAGTAACAAAATAGAACCAGGTTCAGAATAATTTCAGCTCAGGACAAGCCAAGGGTAAATTTTGTTTCAAACGTGTACTTGAATCATAAATTCTGATTTGATTTCAATGCACAAGTCTTACTACTTCAAATTCTGTTTAAAGGCAGGAGTGTTTTCAAAGCAGAACTGCACTGGAGAATTAATCAGCTATCTCCAGACCACAAAGCAGTTTTGGTAACATTATGCAGACACCCAGGTACTTGGATATTTGGTAGCCTGCCTGGAATTGCAGACACCCATGCATTTAACTGGTATTTGGAGTTGGAATTCTATCAGCAGCTGGGAATGTCCCAGCCTGGCTGTCCCAGCTGCAGGTGGCACCTTCACTGATGCCTGTGCTCCTTCCCAGATTCCAGAGCTGGCCACTGGTGTGCTGGAAATATCCTGATTACTCAGCTGATTTTATCTCAGATTCTTGTATAATTAAAATATTTTATGGAATAAGTTAGAAAAAGAAAGAACTATTCAATGAAGTCAGATAAAAGTCATATGTGTGGGGAGTCTGGATAGCAAAGGTCAAAATATTTTAAAGAGTTTAACAATAACTTTGTTACGATGCTTTCAATCTATATTTAATATATTTTTGTCATTGTTACAGTTTAATGAGCTTATCCAAAGGTCAGTGAAATCAGAGGGAGCCTTTCCATTTACATCCACAGGCTTTGGATTCAACCTTGACGAGTACTCTGGGACAATTTTGGGTGAAATCATCTGCATAAACAAAAGCTTAAGCATCTCTAATGTAGCAACATGGATTTCAAATTGCAAAGAGTCCTCAAAGGATGAAGAAACCCGACTACAAATCCCTGGAGGTGTAGCCACTTTTGTATTTTCCAAAAAAAAATTGCTGGAAATGGAATAATTATATTGCTGAAGGAGCTTTACCTCAAGGAAGAAGCTGCATTCACAGTTTTGGGGAGAAGGAGGGAGGAGTTAAGTGCCAGGAACCAGCACTGCTGGGATTTGCTCAGCCCACATTCTCAGCTGAAGATAAACTCGTGCAAATACAATATCCAGTAGCTTCCAGTATGGTTGTTTTCCACTTCCAAAGGACTAAAATGGTCCATAAATCTAAGAATGTTCTCAGGTCACCTTTTAAAAATGATTTGTGAGGTTTGGCGAAGTTCTAAGAAGACCCACAGAATTCAGTAGATCAACGACGTTTTCGCTTTGCATTTGCAGTGACAAAGTGAACATCCAAATAAATTTTAAAAAAGAGATAATTAGATAAAGTAATCATAGTTTCTGCAAAATGTTTTTAACTGGGTTTCCTCTGACATTCATCCTTTCCCACAACTCAGCTGATCAGATCATCAGAGGTTTTCCTGTAGGAAGGTGCCACGGGGAGATTTGCTTCCAACACTCTGTGTCAACAGGATCTGTCTCCCCCGTGCTAAATCAAACATTCTAATGGGTGTTTTCCCTCACAGCAAACTTCAGAAAGACCCTGGAGTTTCAGGTTGAGCAGAGCTGAATTGCCATGGGTTAATTGCGGTAATGCACTGGAAGTGGATTAGGAGATCAAAGCGGCCGCTGTCAGAACCCATCCGTGTGCATCTCAGGAGCTTTCCCTCAGAGCAGCTCCAGAGTGGGAGCCATCCCTCTGAACCATCCTGTGAGTGTAGTTCAGAGGATAATTATGCTCCAAACCTTTGTTTTCATGGACACGAGGCCCTGAGTGGAATTATTCTGGGAAGTGCCATTCAGCCCTCCTCTCCTGCAGAGCAAAGTGCTCGGTGTCATCTCTTTGGGGCCTCACAAATGTACCCAGACCTCAGCTCTGTTCCTGGTTTTGCTTCTGTTCTCTTTATTTCCATCCCTACTCAAAAAAAAAACAAACAACAAAACCAAAAAAAAAACCACCAAAAAACCACCAAAAAAAAAAAAACCCAAAAAAACCCAAAAAAACCCCCAACAAATAATAAAAACAGCAATGAAGAGTGCTTGAAAGCAGAATATTCAATATGTGCACTGAGAATCCTGCTATACCAGTATGACTGAAAACAGATCTGAAAATCTAGTAGGGTTTTTATTCTAATAAAATACTTTATTAGATTTAAAAAAAAAAAATGTTTTTTAGGACATAAAAAATAGATTCCATGGGTTACCTGTATATTTTGAAATGCTTCTTAACCTGAAAAAAATTAAATAAAGTATCAGTGCTAGGCAATATTCTCAAGTCTGGAGAAGCTCAGATCACAGATCTGAGGGATCACATAAAACTCACTTTATATCTGATGACAAAAAGAATCATTTATCCCACAGAATCATTTATCCCACAGAAATGCCCCCAAGATTTAATGACAAAAATAATTAAGTTGGGTAGTGACTTAATAATCCCAGTTGCCACCACGTCCTCGCTATCCAGAATATTCCAGAATTAAGACACTTCTAGGCCAATATGGAAAAAGAATGGTCGTTTCCCAGTTCTTTGGCTTGGCTTTCTTTTCCTCCACAATGCAGAGGTAATTTGTTTTGGCTTGTTTTTTTGTTTTTTTTCTAGAGAACTTCCTAACACTTCCCACATCCTCTTCCTCCTAAGGATTCCTGCCATCACTCTGCTCAGCTGGAGCAGCCAATCATTATCTTGTCCTTATTAGAATTTCCACCACATTCAAGTTGTTTTGAAGAAATGCTGAATGCACAGTGAAATGTGTTTACTCACATTTGGTGGAGACATTATCTAGATTAAGAATTTTTCCTTTCAATCTACCTCAGCAATTTTATCCATGGCTTACCAACTAATATTTGAAGTGAAAAAAAATGATGTGGAAGTAACTGATCTTTCCAGTAGATGACCAGGTTGTAATTTGTCAAAACACCCACATACCAGACAGAAGAGAAGATGGAGAGGGATATTCAGGTAGCATTTAATGGCTAAAAATAATCTGGAATTTTCTATTTCTTGTCACTGGCCCCCAGTGCTCCACCAGCGAGACACGAGGGAACTTGAAAACAGATCTCAGCAAACCCCAGCAATTCACTGGAAGACACTCCAGGGAATTTACAGACAATGTATGGCAACAAATCTTGTTTTCTTGCTAAGAGCAAAGCTTAACTATTCCTTCCCAGCATTTTGTCCCCTAAAGTGTAACCATGCATGGCTACAGACACTGCTGCAAGCTAATCCAAAGTAGTTTGGAAAAATAAGGGAATAAATAAAAGGATAAGAGCAGTGATTTTTTGACTGCTTTCTTTCAACATCTGTTTTGCAGATTCTTTTTCTTGTCAGTGCTTTTAAACTTTGTTTCCTATGAAGAGGGTTTTATATAGGTGAAGTCAAATTCAATAGGAGAGCAGAAGGGAACACAGTGTTGAGGAACTGGATATTACCAGATAGATTTCAATAAATCAGGTCATCATCATTTTATAAAAGGTGCTCTTACCCTCAATATTTGGAATTTAGATCTGTTTGCTTTGGTTATTGAAAATTGACCTCTGACCAAACACATGTTAGAAGGAATTTCTTCTTTTTTTCTCTACATAAGCATCAAGGTAAAGCAAAGGGCAGTCACCTGTTGGGGACAGCAGCATGGACATGGCTCTGGTGGCCACTTTGTCTCAATAAAAATTGTATTTTAGCTGGACAACGCAGAAAATTGTCTGAAAGGTACTACAATATTGTCTCAACTGGCACTACATCCTAATAAAACCAATATAAATTCAGACAGTCTCTCTGCAATCACTGATCATCTGATGCCTTTTTTGGGACTTAAATCCGTGTTATTATTCATATTCTCCTTGCAGAACCAGAAATTACTGCAGGTACATCAGAGCACAAGAATCCAACCACAGGAGGGACAGAAGTGTCTCAGGGACATGGCTTCGAGCAACAAATCTACCCAATAAAAACATAATTCTGAATGTCAATAGCTCTGCACTGAAGAGGTTTTCTATTCATTCCTTTCCTATTAAGCAAGACTCTTTCTGTTTCCAATGAAAACCAATTGTTACCACAGTTGTATAACCCAACAAGAGAATGCAGCTGGCCTTGCTCTTCTCCATTTACAAATTATTTGTTATGTTCAGCTTTATTCCCAGCCAAGGATGATAACACACCTGAAGGCAATAAGGGAAGGTAATCAGGGAGTGTAAATACCTATTGTACAAGAAAAGGGAAAAGGCAGAGGCACACAGTGACTCTCCTGCTAACATCAGATTTCCCAGGGAAGGCACCATGCTCCATCCCTGTCTTTTGTCTCAAATTTTGCCCAGAATCCCATGCTCTGCCCTGGTTTCCACACCAGAGTTTCCAGCAGAAGTGAGGGTGAAGGAGTTGCACTCTGAGAGTACAACTGAGCTTAAGTCAGGGAAAAGCACAGAGAGGAAGGGAAGAGTTGCAGGTGATGGATGTGCTGTAAACAAAGTTTATAGAAATCCTAACTCTGGGTAGACACACGGGTGTAAAGAGCAGGCAAACAGGGAGATCTCTTTCATGACTCATTTTCTGCCTGCATTGCTGGCAAAGCTCTGTTGTGTTCTCAAAGATGCAAAGCATCCTCATGGATATGAGAAAAATATTTCCCATTGTCCAGGGAAAAATCCACAGATAAAAGATGACTTGTTTTTAAAATCCTAAAGATATTAGAATGTTGAGATTTAACTTCTTTTTTTATACCAGTAAAATGTAATAAAAAAGCAATGAATTGAAACAGGGACAATATCCTACTTAGTTGGTGAAAGAAATGCAATATATATATTTATATTTTTTTATGTATTCCCTCCTTTTTATCCCAGTACAAGGGTCACACTGACAATTCAGTGCTTGAAAAATCTCTTTCATTCTCAACTCCTCAGCTTATAGTCAAATTCTAAAGCAAGACCAGACAAGGATTTAAAGAAAACCAAACTACATTTATTTTTTTTTAAGGATCAGAATCCCCAATTATTTTTCTATTACAATGCAGACAAAACTGCTGAAAGGAGCAAAGAAAGGAATGAGAGAAGAGGAAGAGGCAAAAGGGACACAGTCCCACTACCATTTGGAAAACTGGAAGTTAGGATACTGCACATGAATGCCAGAAGATTTTTGGGACTATTTTATCACAGCACTTCTAGAAACAGCCCCTCAAATTGTGCATCTGCTTACAGACTGCAAAGCAGATGTCAAGATGTCACAGGAGATCACAGCATTCATCTGGACTGAGGTGTTCAAGCTAGAAGCCAAGCAAATTGCAGCTCCCAGTTGCTCCACGCCACGTTTTTGGGGCTTAACCCAAAGTTTTTTGCTCAAATTTGAATCCCTGTGTCACATTTGCTGAGAACTCAGTCACTGAACTTCATTGTCATTAACAAGTAGCTGCCTCTCAATGTTTTCTCTGTATTTTGGTGACTAATTCATTTTGAATGTTCTCTCCAATCTGAGTATTTCACAGAAAAGTCTGTTCCTGCAAACTTCCTGTGCGAGGTCCTCCGAGTCAAAACTCTCATGTCACGGCACCATGGCAGGAGCTCCTCTAAGCAATGTTTCAATGCCATTCCATTTGGTCTTAATAAACATCTTGAAATCATTCAAATTCCCACAAAACATGCAGTTCCCAAGCAGTCCTGCCTGAAGTGTTCACACAGAGGAGCACTGCTGGCTGACACCAGGAGGTTCAGTTCATTATCTCCATCGTCAAAGCTGACGTTTCATCTGAAGGTAACAACAACATCCTTCAATTTTACCTTCTGCTTAAAGAGAGATTCTGGGCAGATACTGCTGCAAAACAAAATTAAGAAGCAGGAGGTCAAAGAGCAGAGTAAACAACAGCATCCTACACCCTGTGAGCTAAGCAGCAGCAGCTCAGGAAAAATAAAGCAATGTTTTGTGCTTCTTATCACAGCAATTGCAAAAAAATCCTAGCCCGGTCTAAACCAGAGAGGTTTAACACAGACATCCAGCAGAGCTGAAGCACAAATTACAAAGGTGATGGTTCACATAAGACAATGAGCAAATCAATCTCTGTTCAGAATTTCTCTATTTACAGAGTGTAAGATAAACTGTGAGGACAACAGAGCAAAGGGACCCTGGGAGTACCTTGCCCAGAAATGTAAATTTTTTTCTCCCATTTGCTCCCCATCCCCAGAGCATAACAGCAACTTCTCTGTAAAGCTTAGAGTTTTCTTTGCAGCTGCAGAGATGAGGAGGATAAAGATTCCATACCCTTTTCAGAAAAGAGAACAATTTTCTTTGTATTTTTCTTTTAGGAAAAATACAAGCATCCCCACACACATTGTAAATTGCATGTGAACTAAATAAAGAAACTGTTCGAATGGTTCTTGTTATGAAAGCCAAATATAACAACCCCCTTCATTATAAATTTTAAATGCTGAAAGCTTCTGTAGCTAGAGGAGCTAAAATGCAATGTAAACCATTGAGACAACAATAAGGAAGTCACAATATTTTGTATAAAATGGTGCTTAGAAACAACTTTCTCCATCTTATATAAGTAATCTACCAAGAAGGTAAAAAATGCCAGAAAATGGGAATTAAAAATAAACAAACATGAAGAAAAAAAAAAGGAAAAAACAAAAACATGGAAGTACAATAAACAACACTCTATCAAGATGAGTGAATGGATTAGCAGCAGTAATCCTAAAGACTGGGAAAAGAAACTTATATTTTCCTCACAAACTCCTCTCCTGACATTTCACTTGTCCATCAGATAAACTGATTTGCAGCATTCTCTCTTTCATCTGGAGGCTGCTGAATGACCTATGGACAGAATAATGCTCCCAAAGAGCAGACACCAAAGCAGGAGTGCTGAGCAATTCCCCAGATAAATGGCTTTTCATGAATTCCAGGTAACGGTGTCACAACTCAGGCACCTTTGAGTAATGACCTTGAGCAATCAGAAGCTGCTGCAGCAAGGCAGGACCACAGAGATTGGATACTAGGAAAAACTTCTTCACAGAAAAATGCCATCAAACACTGGGACAGGCTGCTCAGGAAAGCAGTGGATTCATCATCCCTGGAGGTAATTAAAAGATGTGTAGGTGTGGCATCTGGGGAGGTGGTTAGCAGTGGGCATGACAGTAAAAGCTGGACTCAATGACCTAAAATGGTCTTTTCAGCCCAGATGATTCCGTGGTTCTGTGGAAATAGAAAGAGCAGATTGCAAAGCGAAAGGCAAGATGAGAAACACTACAAAAATAACTGCAATGTCATTTTTTTGAGAGCAAAGGTGGCTAGCATCCCCATGGGATAAAGTGAGGAGATGAGCGTGAGGAAGAAAAAAAATGGAAGTGGAAGTTTCACCCTCAGAACAAAGGCTGGTTGTAAAGATAAGTAAATGTATCTTAAGTGAATCACATGGCTTTTTATGTGCTATAAACCACTCAACATATTTCTGGAATCCTGTAGCAGCATGAACTGCAGCTGAATCATGAATTGTAGCTTTTAAGCTCATCCTTGATATTTTTGGAGCAAGGGACCAACAGAGGTCTGGCTAGGACCAGAGTGATCGCTTTGTAAAGAACATTTCCCCATTGTCATTGCAGTTTTGTCCTTTTTAAATTGCCAGTGAGAGCTCATTCTGCTACAGAGTGGTTGCTTAGCATCACACCTGCAAGAACACTTTGGGCACATTCCTGGAAGGGCAGATGCAGAGTCTGGGATTGCCAAAAGTGCTTCTCTGTGGGGTATTCACTTTTGTGGAGTAAGACAAGTTCTGTGTGGTTTTTTCTCAGTTTTAGGTGTGTTTTAGGTGTGTTTTAGGTGTGGTTTAGTTGTATTTTAGGTGTGTTTGAAGGCTGCTTTGTCTGTACTCGAGTTAATGCAGACAGGGAGTTGTAGGAAGTCCAGCACAGATGGTTCTGGGCAGGTTTCTCTCAATACACACCCTTCTCTAGCACAGTTGTGAATGCTTAATGGATTTCCATACATGGACCAGAGGAAAATGGTGTTTAAGGGATGTGAGACTACACAGATTTCATTCATACTGAAGTACTTCCTCACCAAGTCCAAGCAGTTTCCTCAAAAGCCTGCTTCTGCCTCTGGATAAATACTCCTTAGGGGAAAAATCACCTTCAGAACAGAGTTTGTTTACTCTCCTGCAGATGCAGGCATATCTGAGCCTCAGCTATGACTTGGTACCTCTCATTATGGTTGATGAATTTATTATCAGCTGTTGCATCAGCTGCAATTCTTCTTTATAGGTAGATATCTATACTTACTCTTGACAAAAATCCCCATTCTGCAGCACAGAGATGAGCTCAGAGGTGCTCCTTTCTTCTTTAGGCTGAGGAATAGGTTCCAGGGCATTGCAGCAAATTAATCCTTGCAGTTGCACCTTCAGTTTTAGAAGGGATTTAAAATCAAAGTGCCAGTGAGAGGCAGAGAGAATGGATTTCAAGAGAACCTGCTAGACTTTAAATCACTGGTTAGCTCAGTAACAGGCAAATCTAAACCTTGCATGCACTCCTGCAGAGTTCCAGGGAAAAACAGCCTGGATATAAAAATATTTTCAAGAAACTGTAGTTTAGGGGTTTAATGCTATTGGTTTCTCATCTCAAAGGCTCACTGGCACAGGCATCATGCTGAGCTTCAAGTCTTGGTGTCTAAGTAGAAACAGCTACCAAAAGACAGATCTGAATCCTTTGTTTGAGTATAGAATCATTTTCAATAGCAGCATTCAATCTCAAAATGTATTATTAACAACGGAGCTAGGATTTTGTTCCATAATTAAAGTGCATGAAGAGTTACACCCAACTGCCTCTTTTGGAAACCAGGACAGAGCCAGACCTGTCAGTGCAACTGCTCCAGCAATCACTACAATGGATTTGAGATTTAAATGTCACTCTGCTTCTAGCTCTAGATGAGTTGATTTCCAGGTTGCTCTCCTACAGTTAGCAAGAGTTACACAGAAACTGGGTCCCAGCTGCCAAGACCAAGATGACTCTTCAAGCCAAGGTTGAACAGGGTTCAGTGAGGATGTGGATCCCATTAGTAAAAGCATCTTTGTTTGCAAATTTAGAAAATTTGGTCCAAAGGAGAGGAAGTGCTCTTATGCAGATATTAAGAGTTCAAGCTGCCATTTGTAGAATAAGAAGAACTTAGCTGACACCCATCAAACTGCAGTGCAGTGTCCACAATCCCCTTGTTGATATTTGCCAGTTATTAGTTCCAATTCCTGTTTCCTCCATGCCCCTAATCTTTGCTACCCTTCTGCTTATCAATACTGGAAGAAATCAGATGATAAAATATTCATTAAGACATCCCTCTGTAACACCAAAACCTTTATAGAACCAGCCCATCTTGTGGTTGCAAATAGGCTGGTGGAAACAGATGAACAAAGAATTTGAATTTCAGGGTTGTCAGCATTGCCTATGATGTTAGACAGGTAAGTGAAAAGCTACCATGTTACATACTTGTCTAAATCTTCATCTTTTTTTAAGAAAAACAACTATAAAACAGCTACAATATTTATTTTTTTCTTTTTAACTCTAGCATTTCTCCCTTTCTACCCATGGCTACTTCTCCTATTTCTGACTCTACACCCCCCCTTATGCTGTCAATGATCAATTTGGTGGTCTTCCACTAAGATTTTTATCTTATATCTGACCTGGTCTTCCACAAAACCTATCATTTTATGGCATGGAAAAAGCAACTAGCAGCGAGGCCCCAGCACATCAGACTTGGCCTATGGCTTTTCAGTAGTATCTCAACTTGCCACACAAAGGGAATTTTTTCTCCCCAAGGGTCCTCAGATATCACACCACCAACACCAAAACCAGCCAGGTACACGAGCCCACAAGTATCACAAACACAACTTTGAGACAATTTTTCCATTTACAGTGTCTGACTTGCATTCATTGCCATCGACATGAGATGAAGGAAATTACCTTATCAGGCCTTTGTTGAAGAACTGGCAGATTCTCCTGCCTGCTTAACAAAAGCTAAACTGTGCTTGAGCTCCTTAGTAACCACAGCAAACAAATATGCTCTGAAAGGGAGGGACAATCTACTACCATGGGATCAGGTTCAGTTTATATCTCCGTTGTCGACACATTTTAATGCTAACCAAGTCCCAGCTGGGCAATAGGAGTTATAAATCTATATCCTGGTGCTCTACAGTGCTGTTCTCCTGACTTTCCATCTTCTTGGAGCTTAATATCTGTTCAGAAGAACTTCCACAGAGCATTGGAACCTATCTCTGCATCTCAGCTGGACATTTTCAGATGAGTTTCCAAGCCAGCTGCCTCATCCATGCCATAACCAGGCTTTAACCCTCCTCCTGCTCCAAAACTTGCTGTGGAAAACATCAGCCACATCTGCCAAAACAGCTCTCTTACCTGAGACAGAGTGCTGCTGACCCTGCCCTTGGCACTGCAAATCTGAGGAGGGGTCCATCAGATCCACACTATGAACATTGTTCACTAAATGTGATATGTTCTATACTTTAGCCAGTGTAAAAAACAAATCAAAGACAAACAACAGCTGTGAGCCATCAGATCCATGTTATGAACATTGTTTACTGAATGTGATATGTTCTATACTTTAGCCAGTGTAAAAATAAAACCAACAGCTATCAAATTAACAGCAGAGACTTGGGTGCAAAGCAATGTTTTTATGGACAGAGATTTCTTAGGATGGTTTACATGCTCCATGGCCTGTGAGACTGGAAACTCCACAGCTCCTGGTGGAATTACTGTGAGACAGGTTTGAGATGTTCCTCTGACAGCCCAAAACACAGCAGTGCTTTCCTGTGTGGAGAGGGACACATCAGCAAATAAACACTGAGCAGGCTGTAACCGTGGCAAGAGGCATTCAAGCAACAGCATTTCCCTGATGCATCTCTCCCCCATTTTCAGATGAAGGCCTGTGCATTTCTTTTCCAGTGTAGCTCCTCTGAAAAAGAAGCTGAAGTTGCAAAGTGCAGCCCTTCCTGAAAGGACTGGAATCACCCAGTCTGGGCACAAGCTTCTTTTCAGCATGTGCACACTTTGAGAAGTTATTTTTAAGGAAGCAGAATCAGTTTTATAACTTTTAAGTGGTGGTATTTTCCCCCAAGTGGTGGGCTCTTACCTCCCCTTTTCTTTTCACTTCTGCCATTGAAACATCTTTTCACAAGTTCAAGATAAATAAAGAAGCCAAGTCACATACAGAAGGTGACATTTTTCAAAAAACACCCACACTCACATCCAGCTAAAAGCCAAGCTCTACCCCCAGCTAAAGGGAAAAAAAAAAAGAAATTGAGGAAAGAACATTTCCCAAAGTTAGCAGGCATTGTTCTGACTGAAGCTTTTCAGCATCACAACTACATCAGATATCCCAGACCGATACTCCACAGTCCACTGAGCCAAAGCTTTCTGAGAACACAGCTTAGAAACACAAACTATTCCCACAGCTTAAATGAAACTAACTCCAGACTCTTGATGCATCAGCCTGATGCTTTTATTTTGTTTCTAACTACCAGCTCAGTTTAAATACCCTTCCCAATGACTGACATTAGACTGACAGTTCAGCGAGGCAATAAGAATAAAGTCACCACTTGTTCTAAGCAAAATGAGAAAGCAATTGGAATATTTTTGTAGACTTCATGGCTTAGAGAGAAGCATTTCACTGTGTCTGATTCTAATTAATACCTCTGATTCTTCAATTAGCAGCAACACGTCAATCTGGTGACTTCACTAGGAAATCAACATTTTGATAGTTAATTGTGAAAGAAGGACTTTAAATCCAGGTGGTTACTCTTCATCCTTCATTAGAGCAGTTGAAAGAGGGGTAGGGTAGACAGGGGAAAATAAAACTAACAAACAAATAACAAAGAAAACAAAAAATTAGGAACTCTGGAACAAGTTTTAAGTCTAACTTGTGTATTCTTCTAGGAAAAAAATCCCAACCTAGTAAGTCTGTCCTGCTTACTTGCAAATGAACCAAATCACAGCTTTATGTACCCTGGGGGAATTCTGCTGCCTTATTCTTCTGCTCCTCACTAAAAAAATGGATATAATAGTACTGATTTGATTCATGAGCTTAGGGTAAAGATGAAACTATTTCTAAATGTAGACAAGCTTTTCAACTTTGATCACGGACTTTAGGGCGAAATGTTAAAGCTTTTAGTTGGAGCCAGGAGCACTAGAAGCAGGCTGGTAAAGAAAAAGAAAACACAAGACAAATCTCAAATGGTCAAACTTCTCCTCCCTCTCTGAAAGTGAGAGAACTCTTTTTTTTTAATTATTTTTATTTAGAAGTGAAGAAATAAAGATGAGGAGGAGCAGACAGGGGAAGAGATGCTCTGGCACCCAGAGCATTCTCAGCACTCTTTGTAAGTGACGTCTTCCCATCCTCCTTGTTGATTCAAGTGATTATAGACAATGATATGACACAGAAGAAAGCAGAGTTTTAAGAAGGAAATGTACACCACAGCTCAACAATCCAGCAGCCCACGCAGCTGGAGCACAATTACAAATTAATCAGCCCAGTTAAATCTCCTGAGGAGAATAATGACCCTCACAAGTGCACAGACACTTCCACACGCCTCTGGCTGCCCAGGATTAACATAGAAAACTAGAGGAGCACAAAAGTGTCTGTGCTGCTCCCTAAGCCAGAGCCTGCCATCCTGCAAGGAGCTGGCTGCAGTGTGCTGTGTGTTGGAGTCTGAGACACAGACTGTGTGCCCTTGTTTCTGATGCTTAGTTCTAAGATCCAGAAAAACACTGAATTGCATACAACATGAAATTTATGGGCATGTTTTCATGGTGATACATGAAAACAAAGGTTAAAGTTAGATAGAAAAAGCTAAAAGTGTGTAGATCAGAGAGTTTTCTTAAGTCACTGGGTGAAAAATCTAGTTTAGAAAATAGAAGATAAGATGGAGGATTTAGAATGTTGTTTCTTTTCCTTCTTTCTTCTTCATGTTCTTCTTCTAGAGGTTTTTGGGTAATAGTCAGTGATTGGATAGAAAATGCCACAGTGCAGCACACAGGTGATGGGTCATTGGGTCATTAAGAAAAATAATTTACTTGTCTATTGTTAATTGGATAAGAATAAAGATAAAAGAACTGCATAGTTCAAGGCTATTTTGTTCTTTCTAAGCCCAAAGTGAGCCACAAGGCCTTGTTGTACCATCAGAAGAAAATGAACCAGATTGCAGTGAACTGAACTTGTACAGAAAGTCTGGAGAGACCCACCAAGTTTTGTGATAACACCCTAATAAACACAAGAAACAAGATCCTAACAGGCTGTGGAGTTTTTGTCCTGACCCAGAGAACTGAGAT
The DNA here is from genome assembly GCF_001522545.3 of Parus major. Lineage (NCBI taxonomy): Eukaryota > Metazoa > Chordata > Aves > Passeriformes > Paridae > Parus > Parus major. The sequence continues at coordinate 67,345,050 of NC_031773.1, forward strand.
AAACAGGATTCCCCATGAGGGAATATCCCCAAGGAGCTCAGCTCAAAGGAGACTGAGAAATCCAGGAGTGGAAATAAAAAGTGCAGAAGTGCAGGAGAATCAAGAGAAAGAAAAAAGAAACGAAAAAGAATTTTTAGAAGAAGTTACAGCTGTGCTAATGCAAATGAGGTGCTTACTTAATATTCCCCTCTCTGCCCCTTCATCCAGGTTTTGGTGGGAGCAAATTGCTGTGCATGCAATGGTGAGGGAGTTCAGATTCCCTGGTGTTCTCTCTGTATCCAAACCCCTTTGCTGGGTCTCACTCACGTTCCTGGCCTCTGAAACACCTTCATTTGCCAGGTTTTCCCCACGTGTGTCTAATGAAAATCACCACAGACCCATGAAAAGCTGGAAGTTCATCTCTACCTGTCTCTACCCTGATAGTTTTTGACCCAAAGCACAGACACCTACTCCTCAAGGCCAAACCCACTGCTCAAGTCACACTGCCTGTCCCTGTACATCCCCATTTGTGAAAAGGACCAGAATTTATGGCAACCTTCCAGTCTGGGCTGGATCAATGTCTGACTCACCCCAAATACACAAATCCTCCTCCTGCTCTGCTCCCACACCCAGAGATTTTGGACAATAGACCTTAATTCAGCAGGACATCCACAAAATAAAGGTGTTGCCAGCTGCCAGGATGGGTTTTGATGGCACCCTCTGCTCCCAGGGTTTGTGGAAGAGTGAGGGACCAGATACAGCTCCTGCAGAGGTTCCTTCCCTCCCCATTCCCACCTCTGGTAGCCCCAAAACTCCACCATGGGTCACCACTGATGGCACTGTGCATCAGGAGAGAGGGCACTGTACAACAAAAACACATTCAGAAATATTTTGGCAATAAAAACTGAGTGGCTTTTACATGGGTCTTTCAAAATCTGGCATCAAACATAGCAAAAATCATCATTGTTACATTCAATATTATGTATAAGTTCAAGAGGCATATAATGTTAGAGAGAGATTTTTAGGGGATGCTTTAATGCTCCTCAATATTTTTTTTTTTTACTCTTGGTTAGAAAAGTGATCATTGGCCTTCAAAACAAATAAAGATATGCTTCTGGTCCTTGTTGGAACTGATATAATAGCTTGAAATCTGAGTGGTTCTGGGCAAAAGAGTCAACACCTCTGTGAAAAACAGCCTAAGTCTGAAGTCCTGTTTCCTATCTCCTGCCTGATTCCCTAGTAAATTACTTCAAAGAATGGGAGCTTAATTTCTGCTCATTCAAAGTCATGCTTATTCCTGAAGGAATGCTTTTATTCCCCTTGCCCACTTGAAAAGTCAGAATGTACTGCACTGCACAAAAATGATCTATACTTGCAGGCAAAGAAAACAGGTTTTGAAATAGATCTAAATTAGGCTTAACCATCTCTCACACATCCCAGCCTGAAGGAGCACCCTAGCAACAATCTTTAGCATTTTGCAAACATTTGCTACTAATTATGGGCCCTTAGAACAATAATACACTGCTCCATGCTTTACAGAAAGAGGCCCAAAGCAGCCTCAAAAGTAAGCCTTAGCCTTTAATTTAAACCAGTGCCATACAAATTCTCAAATATACACTGCAAAAGCTTCCCAAAACGCTGCTCTGATTAATGGCTCCAAAAACTTGTAAAAGCTCAGCTGTCAAGCATTAAAATGTAGGCTGAGAAAAAGCTCATGTAGAGCAGTTAATAAGAATCTTTCCAAATAGCTTTTCCCTGCACCTTAAGCAAGGACAGCACAGCAGAGCAGCCCTCAGGAGAGCTCCCAGGAGCTGTAGGGTTTGCTCTGTGCTGGCTCAAGGGCTCCCATCCCTGTTTCCAGGGATTTAATCAGACTTTGGGACAGGCCAGGCTGCTCCATCAACCCCAGCTCTGATGTCTCAGCCTCCCATGGCTCATCCATTTGCACTCCCTAAAAGCTCCCCCGTTACTGACTGAGCTGCTTTCAGCCTTCAGGTGCTCTTCTCTTTCCCTGGAGCCTAAGCAGGAAACAGAAAGAAGCAGCATCATCCTTTCCAGGTCCCTCTTGTTTTTATTTTCAGATCATCTTGCTTCAAGCAGTGGCTGAGCAGTTCTCCAGCCCGTCTGCTCCAGGTGATGCTGCATGGGCAAGATGATGTTCAGGGGGTTCTTCCCACCTCAACCCTCCTGGGGTTCACATTAGCTGTGCCTAAGAAAGGAATTTACCACAGAAAGCTCAGCCAAAAACAATGTGAAGATGCATTGACAAAAACCCCTTCAGCAAAAGGCCCTGGAAAGTGCAACTTCTGCCCAGGATGAACCTGGGCCTTAAGGCAAAATATCTGATAGGGTTGCTGTTCGCTGAGAAAATAAGGGGTTGAGTTTTGTGGTTATTTTTTATTTGTTCTCACTCTATTCAACATATTTAACACTCCCCATTTAACGATTCCTGGCTAATTTTTAGTGAAAAAAAGAATTTGTGCCCACAGCCTCTGGGATGCATTTTCAATTCTCTTTATTAAGTAAGGAAGTAAGGAAGGTTTTACAAAACTGTTCTATTTGTCTTTAGTGAAAAACTGCATTGGTTAGAAACTTCAAAGGCAGAATGACAGGAGAGAACAAACACAACAGATTACTGGCATTGACTACTACACATCCCAATGATTTAAATGATGAAAGAATTACTTTTACTCATAGAAACTGAGAAAAGTCAAGGGAGTAAAAAGAGCTTTATTGTTTGCTGGAGTTTCCTTCCGTGGGCTTAGCAGTGGATTTCAGCATCACAGGCTTTCTGGTTCCCTGTGTGTGGAGATGCAGAAAGGAAAAAGAAAAGAGCAGGATGGTTTTAGCATGTGATAGGTGTAATTTCTCTCTCCTTGCTTCCTTTGGGTTGAATTCTCTGTGGATATAA
>NC_031773.1:67348639-67350696 GCF_001522545.3 Parus major
AACTAAGTATCAGAAACAAGGGCACACACTCTGTATTCCAGACTCCAACAATGGGTTGGGAAAGGAATGCTCCTTTGGTGAACCAGCTACCACAGCCTGTTCATACTCTGCAAACCCATTCCTACCCTGGCTGATTTACTGCCAAATACCCATCACATCTCACAGAATTCCAGTCTGTCCATGCTGCCTGACAAACCACTGGAAATCCACCTTCTGTGTCAGGGAGGAGAAGAAATGAGGAGCAAGAACTCCTAGAGACAAAGATTTTGATATCCCTGTCAAGAAAAGGCCGGGGGCTTTTTCAATGTTTCATCAAAACACTGAACCTGCAGCTGCTTGATCATTGTCCTGCTGTGTCTTCTGATTTTATTTGGAGGATTTGGGTAACTACAGAGGTGAAGCAAAAAAAAAACACCAAAAAATATTTCTGTATCTGATCTTTCTCCAGGTATAAAAAACCCAAACAACAATCCTTGGATCTGAGTCTTCTGGAAGTTTGGGAAAAGCTAAACTCCAAGTGCTGCAGTTCTTGACAGTCCTCACTTAAAACTTACATTATATTGGATTCTCAGAGGTCTGGGTTATCATGAGATCACCTAGATATCGAATTAAAAACTTCTGGGTTTGAAAAACTTGATCATGATAGCAAAATAATGATTTTTTTATTTTTTTTCCCCTTGTGCATCAGGGGAAAATAAATGCATTCTGACAAAAGCAGGCATCAAGATTCCACTAAATTATGGGCTTTGGTTTATGAAACAGAAGAGTGTGTTTTTAAATGGCAAAAATTTTTGCTTCCACAGTATGTCACAAAACCAGAATATACATTATACAACAAAAGTCTCTCGCTGAATCGTTTGGAGATGACTGGTATGTCTAACTCTCTGAAAAATGCTGGTGATAAACTTCTTGCATTATAACCCTTGTGACAAGCAGAAAAGTGACCTTTTTAATGAAAATTTTGATACATTTCAGCAGTAAGTGTACTGGGTACTATGACTTTGTCATTAGACAAAGGCTTAGATGACACAATCCAACTAGAAAGATGAAAGGGGGCAAAGGTTGCCATCAGATCTGAAATTATAATAATAAAAACACCTTTTGTCAGTGTCTGATTTAAAACATACATGGTAGAGATAATTTTTGAAGAGACACTAATAATTATTTTAAATTTGGGGCTTTAGGGCTTCTGTTACCAGTCAGCTCTGTGTTCATGCACGTGGCAACTTGTGATTTAACAAAGAATTCTTTGTACATCCCTGACATCCCTCATCCTCTGTGTTTGAGAAGATGGTTTTCCCAAACAGCCCTGGTCAATATTCAAGCTGTGAAGCTTCCTGTTGTTTGTGGCTCTTTGCATGCCTCTTCCAGTGCTTCCAGGGACTTTTCTTAATTAAGCCAGCCTCAATCCCAGCAGTAGGCACTAGCATGTGTTTTCCTGGTATGATTCATGTCTGGCTGGTTTGCAGATGACATTAAGACTGGAACTACAGACCATAATACAACTGCAAAGCAGGCAGGTGCCATTAAAGTAGTATTTATTAGTTGTAGTAAATAATAATAATAATAATAATAATAATAATAATAATAATAATATGAAGAAGAAGAAGAAGAAGAAGAAGAAGAAGAAGTAGTAAATTAAATTCTATATATTTATATATTATATTTCTATATATAAATATATAAAAATATTTACATATTTATAATATATATTTATATTACCTATTAATATATATTTATATTTATCATTATCATTATATTTATTGTTATTTATATTTATGTTTATGTTTATGTTTATGTTTATATTTATCTTTATGTTTATATTTATATTTATCGTTATCACTATATTTATATTTATCACTATCATTATATTTACATTTATATTTATATTTATAGTTATAGTTAGTTATAGTTATAGTTATAGTTATAGTTATAGTTATAGTTATAGTTATAGTTATATTAATATTTATATCTATATATAATTATAATTACATATTTATATTTATATTTATATTTATATTTATATTTATATTTATATTTATATTTATATTTATATT
>NC_031773.1:67350741-67357762 GCF_001522545.3 Parus major
TTATTTATTATTAGCATGAGACAATAAAGAGGGATGGCACACCCCTGGCTGCATCATCCCCCTCAGAGGGAATAAAAATAAACAGCTCACAATGGACAGCAGATAAAAGCAAGTGAAGGCACTGAATTATTTAGAGGGAATAGTTTCCTATCTGCTTTCCTTCTTACTCTCCTAAGTTTTGAAGCTCTTCCCTCCCAGAGGCAATGGACTCCTGTTACAGTAATGCAGAAGGTAAAGAGGAGAGGTTCTTCTGTTTGAAACAATGAATTGTTCTTTTCTCTTGCAAGGCAGCAAGCCAGGGCTGAGTGTGCAGATCTGGTGGGTTTTCTGGGTCAAGGACCAGCTTTCAGTCCCTCTCACGCTGCAGAAAAGGCTGCATTTCACCCCCTTGCACTGATGGAATTGTGTTAAGGAGGTGCACTGTTAGCAGCATGAGAAGAGTGTGAAACAGCAGCTCCTGTGACCTGTTGCTGGGTCTATTCAACACCCATTACCATGTTCTTTTTACATTCTTTTACAAAGAGTTTATACCCAAAAAGGGGCAGTGGGATCAGCAGATGACTCATGTGGATGCTCTATAATGGGGCATATGGAGCATCCCAAAGCTCCTAAACCTTCAAACTTCTACTGTTTTAATGATAAAGCTGTTTTAATAATTATTTTACAACCCTGTGGGAGCTCAGGCCCTAAAGCAAGGCTCTCTCTCCTAGTTTTGATGTCCACATTCCTAAGAACTGCTTGGCATTCATGTGTGCATCAGAGTGAGGAAATAAAGCATGTTAATCCTACAGAAGCTCAATACCAGCACTCAACAGCTGAGGTAAGCAAGAAAAACTAAGCAAAAACCTTTGGACTTTGGTAATAAATTCCCAGAGGAGCACAATTTCTCTGTTTCCTTTGGAGAGTACATGCAATTCCATATTTTCCACTGGTTTTACATTGCTGGAAATACCTACCTGGCTTGGTTGAATTCTGCATTTAAAGATCCTTGATACTGTCAGCCCAATGCACCAAAGCTTACACTTTTTTATTTACTGGGAGAAATCCACCTGTAAATAAACATTTTTCTGGTCAGAATTTTTCCCTCAGCAACATATATTTGTTCAGAGGGCGGCCTTTAACAAAAATATATTTCTACATTGTTTCTTTTCCCATGGTTTAAGAAGAGAAATGTTTTTTCAGCATTCTTAAAACAGAAGCAAATGGCCTGGCTACAAAGTTTTGTGAAGCAAAGGTTTTAGTCTTACTAGTTGGAGTATTTTGAAAGTCCTTTTACATAACAATGACATGATAAATGTCTCAATATTATGAATTTACCTGAAGTTATTGTAGTGTTTTACTGTGTGAAGTTATCTTAATGTTTTGCTTAAATTTAAAATCCTAAAAAAAGGAAAGTTTTTTGAGGTTTTTTTTCTGCCTGTTGGAAAATTTAAGGTATCTGTACTTTGAGTGATTTATATGAAGCGATTTTGTCAAGGCATGGAGGCCATGGAGCTCTGTATCTGTGGGGCATTTCCAGATTCCAGAAGCAGCCTGGGACTGCTTTACCAAAACCAACTCACAGAATTTTACAGCTACTTAGAACCCTTAGTTACAAGACAGAGTAAACAAGGCTTATAAATACTTACTTATTATCATTCTGCTTCCATCTTTTTTGTGATACTATTTACCATGTATTTCCTCCTGTGGGACTCAGCTCATTTAAAACATGCTTTTCCTCATACATCACAAATATTTAAACGATTTGCCAAGTCAGATTCCTCAATAAACAATCCATCATTGGCTCTTAGTGCTACTTCCATAGGTAAACTTCAAATAAATGGTGATATGAAAAACCAAAAATCAGGTAAAATCAATCTTGTGGAGATTCCCTCCCAGCTCCAGCTGTAGCTACAAAGCTGGATTTGCTCTCCTGTGAGGAACCATAAACCTGCAGCATTCCCAGGTGGGTCACAGGGGAGCAGAAGAGGTTTGGTGATGTGAGCACGAGGTTTCCATGAGCCCCATCTTCAAGGAGATATCTCTGACAGCTTTTACTGAGCTGTAGAAGTCACAAAGGAAAACTGAATAGAGAACTAAAAGGTTTCCAAATATAAGTGAGGTGAACAAGCTTGAGTGTTTCTTCCAAACAGGACAGGCAAACACAAAAAATGACCTTTTCAGTGCATCCTCTATGGATGCCAGATTTTTCTTCTCTGCATTTTCCTTATATGCTGTAGTGAGACTTGAAGAATGAGACAAGATGGATTATATAAGAACTTTTTCTGTTTTAACTTTGTCTCCAGCATGCAACAATCCCAGAGGTAACAGGACACCAGGGGGAGATTAAATAGCCATCAGTCTTGTGAAAATGCACCTAAAACACAAAGGGATGATGAAACATGGGGATGTCAAGGGAGATTCAGGGTTTGGTGCTTAGGCAACGGAGTGGGGGAGCAGCAGGGGTCATGGCTCACTCCTTGGCCACTGTTCTGCCAGGAGCTCCAGGAAAATGGGCTGCTCTGTGGGGACTCTTGAGGGATCAGTAGGACTGCAGGCACACCAAAAGCCTGACCCCAGAGACCTCATTGTAAGGGGGAGCTCTTGGAGACACGGTTTTGTCACAGCCACCCTCTGAGTGCAAAAGCATTGAATTCCAAGAGCCCCAACTCCCAGGCAGAAACCACCCAGCTGAAGGGATTCCAGAGGAAATAACAGTGACCAGATACTGAGATACATGTAAAGGATGTAGTGGCAAAAATAAAAGGAAGTAAAATTTAATAACAGATTTCCAGGCCTTCACAGAGGCAAGAGAGCTAAGAGAAGTCATGCAAAATAAATCTCTCTCCTGACAGAATAGCAAAGGACTTCAAAGCAGAACTGGCAACACACAGAGTGGGTACAAAAGGAGCTGAAAAACAAAAGAAAGGTTGAAAGTGGCACAAAAGTTTGACATTTAAAAAGGGGAGAATGAGCTGAACAGCAATGCAATCCTGAAAAAAACAGTCAGATTGGGGTCTCTGAATGGTGTGAAGAATTCTCTTACAAAGCCCTGTAGCACAAACTAGATGGAAAATAAGGTTCCATCTTCGTATTTTCTCTGGGTTTGGGAAATAAAGTTGATCTGTGACAGGTGTGAAAAAAAGAAAGCACAGACAATCTTCCTCAAGGTCACAAAAAGAGCCATTAGACAGGAGGACCTGCTACACATCATGGTCCCTATTTAATGTGAGGAACTGTTAGTAGGTTTGGGGCTTGTATTTTGTTGAGTGTGGGTTTTGTTGTATTGGTTTTTTAAAAGGTGACTTTTTACCAAAAACAACCCAAACCCACATATTTTAATAGCCAAAGGGAAGTACATAAATTTAAATGAGGTTAAATAGAGGAATTGGGCTTGATAGACTCCACAAAAAATCAAACTCATGTGATCTTCCTGTGAAAAGGAAAAACTGTTTAATGGCTTTATAGACTTTAGCAAATTAGAAATTTGCTGAGCTAGTCCTCTCTCGAGCCAGCACTTCCCTTCTCTCACCCCTTGCTCACTAATGGCAAAATGTTTAAATCCGTGGTAAACTGAGACACTTTTGAGCAGAATGCTGTCATTCCTGCAAAACACAACAATCAATTTGAATTCTCTTTAAACAAGTCATAACAGAGCCACTGACACAAAGTCCAAATCATAAAACGAGCCAGGATAAAAACATCTGTAAATGCATTTGTGTGCTGCAATGCCTTTCCAAGGCATGTGGATACAAATTTCAGGATTTCAGCAACGTGTCTAAAAGCTGTGGATGTTTGAACCAAAGCTGATGCATCCTGGGAAGGACATCTAAGAGTATTTACATCATCAACAGGTGCATATATAGAACAATTTGCCTAAAAACTATAAAGACTCCTAAACACCAGATAAAGATTTTTGTGGGAGTATCAAACTGAAATATCACCTTGCTTATCCATTGATTTTTCCAAGAGATAGGAGACTCTAACTACTCTAGCATTCTTTTGGTCTCCTCTAGTATGGATCCATCATCATGCACATCCTTTCCCACCACTCCCTGTTCCATGTTTCCTCTGGGGCTTAAGCATCTGAAATGCTTTCATAAATCCATCTCTAGTCTGATTTTTAGTTGTGGGGTTCATTATATAGAAACAGCCATCAAGATCCATTTTTTGATGACCAAGTTTCTTTTGTTTGGTTGGGGTTTTGTTTGGTTTGTTTGGGATTTTTTTTTGATGGGTTTGTTGTTGTTTGTGTTTTTTGTTTATTTTGTTTTGGGGTTTTTTGCTTGGGTTTTTTTTTTTTTTGGTAATGCACCTAATTCATCCTTTTGCTTAGGAGAGTCAAAAAAGTGCAAATAAATGTCTTTCTTGGAATCATAGCTATATTCTCCAAAATAAAACATATTCCAAAGCACTAAAGATGATTCCCTGTGACACCTGTAAAGGGTTGGGGTACCGAGTACTGATTTGGAGATGAGAACTCTGTGGGACCTTCTCCTACTTTGGCTATCTCATTTCTTTGCTTTACTTTTTCATTTTTCTCACCTGTAAGAGGAGACAACCCAGTCCCAGCCTCAGGGCTGATGTGATTAGGAATGTTAATAGTGTTCAGCCTACAAAGGTAAATCCTGAGTTTGTATGGCATGCTGAGGATGTCAGGCATCAGTTTTACACTCAGGACAAATGTATTCACACCTGCAGCCACTAACAAGGAGTATCCTGAGCCATTTGCCCCAGTGAACATAGCACAAATTAATTTCATTACTCAGCTAATGCCTCATGCCTTCAGAACAAGGTAAACTGTAATCCATGACTGCAAAACACATGGAGGTGGTGGTGGGGCTTGGAGGGGAAGCTCATTGGTTTGCTTTATTATTATAGGAGCTGCATTATTAAATCAGAATCCTTAGCAATGTGTGAGGAGCATTCCAGTGCACTGGGCAGACTTGTAAACCATTTTACTGCATTTGAAACTTTGTCCTCACATCTGCTTTGTTCACTGTGAGATAAAGCACGGGGACGGTGATCACAGACAGCTCGTGCCAAAAGCAGGTTCTGCTGCCTGCAGGTATCATAAAACCACAAACCTGCTCCTTTCCCTCTGGAAAGCTCATCCTGCACTCAGGGGTGCAGTTTCCAGATGTCATTACCATCAGTTGTTATTCCCTCTGCTCCTCCACCCTGGCCCTGCCTGAATGGTGATTTTTTAAACATTGTCAGAGAGAGGATTTCTAAAGGATTCCTTCCAAAGGATGCACACCCCACAGGCTCCCTGTAGCTGCTGCCACACAGCAGGTGCTCCCAGAGATGTTCAGTAGTATAGGAACACATGAATCTTCACTCTGCCCAGCACTGGCCTGCTCATTTCACTCAGAAATGTCAATTCAGTTTAATTCACACCACTTTCCTCTGCAGCCGTGGGTGATGGGATGGGCAGGCACCTGTGGCAGTGCAGCACAGAAACCCACTGTGTTCCACTGAGGGGAAGGTCAGCTTTCAGCCTTGCAGGACCTTCTGAGACCAGCAGCAGAGCTAAAACAAAGTCCTGTGGTTTTTAACAAGAAAGCTGAGTGAAAATGTGCATTTGAGCAGAATTTGGGGTGACCATCCATAAGCAGGGTCAGACACACAACTGCAGTAATCCCCAAGTGTGTGTGCAGCTCCCAGACTTACCAAATGGTGACATTCCATCTCTCCTCACCCTCCTTTTGACTGGCAATTCCCACTCCCAGAGGGGCACAGCCAAAAAGTTGCTTCAGGTCCTAAGAGTGCATTGAAAAGTCAGGTTTTTATGTACCAGAATAACTCTCTAAACACTTGGAACAGATTCAAGTCAAAGAAGGCTGTTGCTTTATTTACCTCACCCCTGTGGAATTCTGAAGTCTACAGAGGTTATTTATAGACAAATATCCATTTTTCTATTATTCAGCATTTTTTGCAATCCAAGCATTCTCTGGAACTTCCAAATTCCCAAGTGCCATACTCACAGTTACATTTCTTGACAAAGACAACGGTGTAATTTTGTGGTGGCAGTTATTCCAAAGTATTTTAAGTACCAGGAAATGTGGGAACAACATAAAATAAATAGCATAGCACAGAATACCAATACCATGAACCACAAAAATATGGATTTTTATTTTCTTTTTTCTGTTAGCTATGTGTAAATGATTCAGTTTAAAGTTTAGCTGAGGCTGCTGCAATCTCTTCATTTTAACTGATTTGGAGTGCCACAAAGAAAAAAATGTCCTGACCATAAGTCAAGGTGTGACAACTTGCATCAAGCCTTAGATGTTATTCCTCTCATGATTCTCCTTTTCTGCTTTTCATCCCCTGCCCTTTTGGATCCTAGGGGTTTGCTCTGGCCAAGGAAAAATTTGTCCTTATGGGACACTTGTGGCTGGGTTCTTTTTCTCCCTTGGAATGAAATTGATGAGAGAGAGGCAGTTTTCTCTTGTTGTTTATTCTTCTCTAATCTATATTACATATATACAAGGCACAAGGAGCTACATGCACTAAGATAGAAAGGTACAAATTGGCCAACAAAGAACTCCTTCAAGGTATTTTATATGTCCATTTACCCAATTAACAAATGCCAAGTTAATTATTTTTCTTAGTGACCCAATGGCCCAACACCTGTGAGCTGCACTGAGGCATTTTCTATCCAATCACTCATTACTACCCAAAAACCTCTGGAAGAAGAAGATGGAAAAGGAAGAAGAAGGAAGAAGAAGGAAGAAGAAGGAAGAGGTACCAGAGTCTGCCTGCCTCTCTTTTTCATCTGACTTATCACAATGCTGGAAAATAAATCCTGGCTGCTGCTGAGCTCCAGCTCCATTCATCAGCTCCCCTCATGTCTGCAGAAGGACCAGGGATAATTCCTGCAGCATGGATTGTGGGCCTTGCTGTCAGAGGAAGCTCCTCCACTCCCTTTGGGTGTCTCTGAGCAGTTTGGAACATGCAGAAGCTGCTGTTTTGACTGGCATTTCTCTCCCTTTCTTCCACAGCTCAGATCCTGACACAAGCTCTTCTTTTCCATTTCTCC
>NC_031773.1:67357982-67384227 GCF_001522545.3 Parus major
CAGGGTTAACTTTTGAAAATGTCTATGGTTTCAAGCATCTCTGCCTTTTTTCTTGGGCATCATTTAAGATATATTATGGCTGGTATCAGACTTGCCAGTGAGGTGAATTAGCTGAATTATTCACCCTAAATCTTCCATCTTGTCTTTAGTTTTCTAAACTAGCTTAAACCTTTAACTTTTTCACCCAGTGACTTAAGAAAATTCTTTGACTTACACACTCACACCCCTAGTTTTTCTACTTAACAGTTGTTTCCATGGTGTTATATGAAATTCAGTGCTTTCTTGGATGTCAGAGTTAGGCATTAGAGATAAAGGCACGCTCTCTGTGCCTCTGACTCCAACAAAAGTTGTCTTTTTCCCACAGCCTGCACTACTTGGACTGCAGTTCCTTGCCAAGTAGCCTGAGCTCTGGGGATTTGCTCCAAGGACACCCAGGCTTTCTAAGAGAGCATCACCTCACCATGAAGCTGTTTCCAGAACCCTGCAACAGCAGAAGATGAAGGATTCTCACACAATTTCTTCATCTTCTAAACAATTAGTGATTTGAACAATTGTGATTTGAAACGAGCTGATTTCATTCCAGAAGCCAAACCATCTCAACTGAGAATATTCTCAGCAATTATATGTTTGGTCACTTGCTTTAAATTTAAGCTTGTTGGAAAACAAGGCAACTTAAAATATCAGTTACTGTATTTGGTATTGGTGGATGAGCAAATACTTCAGGAAAACAGGAAATTATCTTAACTCTTGCTTGAAGAACATTTGTCTTTGCACCATGGGTAGAAACACAATGCAGAACTGTAATCTTTAATGATAAAAAAAAGGTTAAAGAATTGCAAGATGCTCTTCCATACTTTTGATTTTGTGAAACCCCTGTTCTAAGGCTCACCTGCACACAGCACTGCTGGACAGGGATTGATGTTCCCCTACTTCACTGCTTCCCCACATGTGCTGCAGATCAAAACCAAACCCTGGCTCCTGGCAGCCCTGAGAGATATAATCTTCTGAGCATTTTGAAAATCAGAACACCTACAAAAGTTAACTTGAATCATGAGACAAGGAGGTGAAAAATTTCTTCAGCTAATTCACCTCACTGGCAAGTCTGATACCAGCCATAATATATCTTAAATGATGCCCAAGAAAAAAGGCAGAGATGCTTGAAACCATAGACATTTTCAAAAGTTAACCCTGCTATTTTTAGTTGAATCTTCAGCCTTAATGCTGACCTTGTTCATGTCCTTGGTCTCCATTACTATGAGCACTTGGCTTTCTTTCACCAAATTACTTGCAAATAGATGCTACAAGCTGAAGAAAAACATCAGCTATCAGGAGATTGAAGAAAAAAGACAAGAATTCTCTATTTTAGTCTCTCTTCCTCTCATTGCTGTGATAATGTTTTACTAGTAAGCTTTTACCAGCGGAGAAATGGAAAAGAAGAGCTTGTGTCAGGATCTGAGCTGTGGAAGAAAGGGAGAGAAATGCCAGTCAAAACAGCAGCTTCTGCATGTTCCAAACTGCTCAGAGACACCCAAAGGGAGTGGAGGAGCTTCCTCTGACAGCAAGGCCCACAATCCATGCTGCAGGAATTATCCCTGGTCCTTCTGCAGACATGAGGGGAGCTGATGAATGGAGCTGGAGCTCAGCAGCAGCCAGGATTTATTTTCCAGCATTGTAATAAGTCAGATGAAAAAGAGAGGCAGGCAGACTCTGGTACCTCTTACAGTGCCAAATGTCACAGACAAGCTGAGTAAACAGGGTCAGACTCAGCATTTCTGGAGATAAAGACTCCTCTCCCTCAACTTGTATACAGTGCAAGAGTGGAGTTGATCCAGAGCTGCCTTAGGGCTGCAAAACCTCCCACATCTGCTATCCCAGCACCCTTAATGAATCCAACAGCCTGCTTCACAAAATTCCCATCACAAAATCAGACTTCTCAGCAAAACACAAGCAAAACTACAAAGTACTCCCAGAATCTGTGACATATCTTCATTTCTTCCTGCCTCCAGTTTTAGGACAACTTTTTTTTTCTATACTCTCCACTTTTTTAAAAAAAATAATTAAAATTAAGAAAGATTTATAAAGTTTTTTTAATAAAGAATTAAAAATATTACGGAGATGTTTTATTTGCTCCTTGAGGTTCCACAGGATTTTTGTACAACAAGATAAAGATACAGGAAAACAAGCTAAATTTGCTCAGATGTTTATTCTAATCAGTGAACATAGTGGGATAAATAGCACATGTGACAGATATCTGAACATCATCAAATGGCAAAACTAAAATATATAGGAAAAATACCTTAAGTGTTGGCTTTAGAATTTTACCTCATTTTCTGGGTATCATATTTCCAACATGAACAGCTCTGAGTTACTTATACAAGCCAGTCATACATTACTAAAGTATCCCTTGTTATGCTTTTTACTGTTTTGCCAAACCTAAAGCATGAAAATCTTTATGTTCCAGCTGAGATCTGCATTTTTACTTTTCACAGCTGAGCATAATGTCACGGGCACATATTTCTCCAGATCCAAAAGAAGGATCTAGTAACACCTGCAGCTCCTCACGGAGCAAATCCAAACACACAGAGCACAGATGGAGATGCTTCTCTCTATATCCATAGCACCAAACAAATTCGAGCCTGTTTTGGTTTGTTCAGTGCTCTTGAAATAAAAAGCAGCTCTAAATTCAGATCTCAAGTTACAGGCAAGCCTTCAAAGATGCTCAGACTGTTTAATTTTTAAATTAATTAAATTAATTAATTCAGAAGTTTAATCTTCTGCAGGGAAGGCAAGATGAGAAATGGGGTTTCTTGAAAGAAAGGAAGCCATGAACGCTGAATTAAAGTGTTCTGAGCTGGGGAGAGCAAGAAAGGAACCTTAAACACCAGCATCAGTATGGAATGCCAGCCTGGATCACACATCCAGAGTATCTAAAATGCTGCACAGAATCAGGGACATGGGGAAAGAAGTAAACCAAAGGGTTGGGAGATGAGCCCTGCTGCAATCTGAGCGTGGAGAAACTGGAAAACAGGATCCCAGGAAGGTGTGGGGTCATTTTGAACATCACAAAGAACCTAAGTACTCCAATCTAGTTACTGCAGGTGGCTTCCTGATAAGAATGAATACCCCACCATGTTTTTGGAAGGATTTATCCCTTTGCCAAGTGAGAGGCAGGAAGGGAATCCACATGATCAAACTAGAGCTGTGTAGCCTTAGTTAACAAGACCCCACCTGAAGACCTGAAAGCAGGCAGGTTTCTATCTACAGGACAGGGCTCAGCCAGCTGCCCTAGGGTGAGGTGAATCAGCATGTGGGAGGGATTTCTCAGGGCTCTTTTGCCTGCCAGAGCAGGCTGTGTGAGATGGAGATGTCTCAGAGCGCTTGCACCGTCACGTCCCGTTAATCCCAGCAGTAATTGAGTGGCACCAGCAGCATCGGGAGCCAGGGTGTGCAGGACCTTTTGTTTTCCTCTGCAGGGACAGGAGCCAGCTCCCACCCCAGTCAGTGTAGCTGTCAGCTGCAGAAAGCCAGAATTAGAGCTGGCTTAAAATAACCCCCCTCCTCTCAGGAGCTCCTGCAGCATCATTCCCCACTCAAAAGCTGTTCAGCAGCTTCGGGAAAAGAGCAAAGCCTATTTGCATCAACTTTCAGAATGCAGTTTATATAATGCTTTACCAGCCTTTTTGAGAGAAAGGACAGCAGCTGTGGAAGTTCTGGGAGTGTTTTGCAGCATGCATCAGGTTGGGAACAAGCATAAAGGAAAGCTCCTCTTTCAGGAACGCTCTCCCTCCTTTCTGCCACGGTAACCATGTCAGCTGAAATCAAATTAGAAATGTGTGATACAGCTCCCACAGGTGGGGATGTTCAGATCTCAGCTGATGATTGGCAGTTGCAGAGCTGAAGTGCACCTACAAAACCAGAAAGAAGGTTGATGCAGCAGCATCCATCCGTTTGGCTCACTCTGATCCTGGCTGCTGTCTGGGGATATCTCTAATTTATAATCCTCACTATAGATTGCAATGAAAAAATAAATAAACAAAAAGAGACAAGGCAAACTTCCCCCAAAGAAGCATAGAAACAATTCAACCCACCAACTTCCATCCTTTCTTCACAACTTCCTACAAGTCTGAACTTCTTTGGGTTTTAAATAAAAAAAAAATAAATAAAAAAGAAAGAAAGAAAAGGAAGAGAAAGAATCAACAAGTTTCCATATAGCTGCTGTCTCCATTCTGTTCTCCACTGAAAGGCATGGAAGATGTGCCAAAATAACACAAAATTACTGTTCTTCCTCCCATGCTCCCAGCAAGACAGGAAACACTATGGCCTCATGAGAATATTTAAAAAAAAAACAACTGTGGCTGATCCTGCACTGAGCTCCATGGAAACAACAATGGAACTCATTGCTGGACTGTAGCCTAAATCTGGGGTTTAGCTCCATTTTTTAAAGTTTTGTCCAAAACAGCCTACACATCTCTGGTACAGCTCTGCTGATCTGTCAGGAGCTAAGCTGAGCTCTCCAGCTTCTTTTTAAACAAGATACCAAGCAGCCATGAAATGGTAATGACTTTCAGTATTCAGCCCAGTAACCCACAGGAGGAATGCAGGTAAAACTTTGTTGACTAATGCTGCATTATGTAAAGCCAGGATCAGATAAGTGCTGATATTTTTTTTTCTATGCTTGCCATGACGAATAAAAGCACACAAAGCTTTATTTCAAAACATAAATGAGGTTGGGCTGAACAATTCCTGTAGCTCTTTTAAAAATTACACAGTTGAAAAAGAATTGTCAATCAATTTTATAGGGAACAATGAATACTAAACCTCATTCAAGACTGTTTCTGTACTGGTCTTATTTTCCTAGCATAGAGAGCATTATTTTGATCCACATATCAGATGGTATCTTTATGCCCTGTTCTTTGAATGATTTCATCTTTCGTGCACAAAGCCACAAGAGAATCCCTGAAAGACCTTTTCAATTTGTTGATCTGAAAGAGTGTTTGAATACTGGAGAAGCCCAGCTATTTTATATCCTTGACTTCATTATTTTTACAAAGTACAGCTACATGTGTTCCACTTTAGCCAATAAGGATGCCACTGAAAAGTATAAATATGCCACTCAGTATGCAGGGCTTTCTTCCCTGGCTGCAACAAGATGTTCTGCCAACTAATTCACATTTGCATGGCATTGTAATATTTCCATTAGTGTGGCTGATAAAAGTTTTGAAAGTCTGGACATGCTGGCAACCTTCAACATTTTTTCAGAAACTTCTGCCCTATCTCTTATTGAAGAAAGGCAACGACAGAAGAGCCAAACTAAAGAACTAAACCAAATTATCATGGCTTTGAAAAATGATGGGTTTAGTTCAATTTTTATTTTTGTTTTAGGTAGGAAAGCAATTCCGTTTTTTTAATGCTCTGCTGTTTTAAATTCTTTGAAGAAATTGGCATCACAAGCGAAACAGACATTGAGAAATGTTGGGCATAAAGCCAGAACCGGTCACACTTGTGAGTCAATGCAGTCCAGAATTCTCCCATGCACAAAGACATGAGTCAAACACTGAAAGCAGCCAAAGGCCAGAAGGATGAGATAAAGGATAGCAAGGAGATAACTTCTAGCAGTTCCTAGTTTATAAATCCTAGGAGTAGTTGGCAGACCTTGTCCAGAGAAACCAATCCTTGGGTGAACAAACAGGGCCCACAAAAAGGAGTTGACTCCCTCAAAGAGCAAGAGGCCGAAGCACCAGAAATTCATGCAAGACAGGAAACAATAAATAAGGAAATAGATATTTCTGATGGAAAGCAAGCAGCTAATCAGGATGCTAAAGCCTCTGCTGCTCTATTAGGGGTCAAAGAAATCAAACAGGGGCACAGGGATTAGAGAGAAACATTGTTTTGTTTGCAGCCTCAGACTCAGGTGAAATGCAAGGCCCCCTCATCTCACCTGAGATAGGCTCACAAATCCTGGAAGAGGGGAGTTACTTTTTCTTCTTTCCATAAATAAAGCCAACTAAAACACAAAGCTTGAATAAGTATGGAAAAAGTAATAAATTTAGATCAAGAATATTGGACAAAAATCCAGGCAAAAAACACCAAAAACTCCTTTATCCCCACTCAGATCTTCAGACCCTGCTGCAGGGGAAAGAATACAACCCCTAAAAACCTCACAGATTTCCTGTTGTGAGGCAACATTAACTACCTACTTTAATACACTGAATAACCACAGATTGAGACACTCAACTCCACCATTAATTAGCTCATCAACATCTTGCAATCAGTAGTGTGCAGCATAAACAATTCCAGCCCTGCTCCACTCGAAGCTAACTTAATTCTGATGAGTATTTTGTGCATCACTGATTGTAACTGTGAGCTGTTTTCAGAACTGATAACAGAAGTCTCGCTAAGTGATAGAGCTGTGTCTTGGTTTGAAAAGACAGGTGTCTGCTCCCTTGAAATGGAAAAATATAAACATCTCTGCTCTGAATTATTATAATCTTGAAATTAAGAGTCTCTCAAGCAAAGACATGGGAATAGGAATAGCAGTTCTTTACTAGTAAAATTAAACTATGTATGTAGTACAAACAAAACACTGACAGAGTCAGGGTACAACCTGACACCCTGTTGGGCAGGCTGTTGGCAGCAGTCCCATTAAATGGTGGCTGCAGCTCTCCTGCAGTGACAGATGTGGTTCTGCTGAAGCACAGATCCTGGAGAAGGGTGCAGTTCTCCTCTGAAGCTCCAGGGCTGTAGATGGCTCCTGTTTTCCTCTGGGATCCAGTGCAGAAAGGCTGCTGTGCTGTTCCAAATCTCAGATTATATCCAGGTAGGAATGCTTGGTTCCTGTCCCTGGGTGGAGCATCTCCCAATGGATGATGGAATTCTATCAGTCCTGCAGTGAGACTCAATGGCCCATGAACAGCAGATTTCCCCTGGAGGGAGGATGGGTGGTGGGAGAGATAAAGAACAGTGCCCCAGCTGGTTTTAACAGCTGGTGATAGAACACATCCTTCTGGTTCCATCTTGCATTGCCACCCCAGACAAGCTGGAGCGTTTCTTTTTCTGGAGTGTTTCACAGGGGTAATATTTGTGGATTCTAGAAACATCATACAGATGAGGAGTTCAACCTATCCTCTCATAACAGTATTTCTTTTAACATGGTAAGAATTACACATTCATAAAGCCTTTACCTAAAGACCGAGCACACAGTGCTGCAAGGCATTCATTAATAAATAATAATTATAAAATCTTGTGCCCATCTACTGCCCCAGGTGACACAGCAGAGTCTCACATCACAGCAACTCAACCTTCCACTCAACTGGGCTCTTTGTAAGGCAATATCTTAGAGCCTGAAGTCATGTTTCAGCTTAAGAACTTCAATGCTCTGCAAAGCTCCCTGGCCAGTGGAAGAAAGCTGCTTTTGCCTCTTTTGCCCTCGGTCTACAAGACAGACCTTGCATCCATTGGAACTCCTCAATTTTCGCCAGGATCTTCCCAGGGATTGGCTGCTGTGGCAGGATTAAATCCTTTCTTAAGGAGCAGGAATAAAGGTCTTGACTTCACTTGGTTAAAAACAGCACTCACAGAACAGACTCCAGCAGATCTCTAATTTGTGGCCATGCACAAGCTCTGGTAGGAAGCAGTTCAGAGGCCCACGTTCCTCTCCCCGCTGTAGCACAATGCTCCTGTTAATTTGAGTCAATTTAACCTTTGGGTTTACACTTCCTCATGATTTTGCCACTAATTTGTTCACACTGTTCTTATGAATTGAAAACAAGCCTTTGAGGGACCTTTTCAAATGTCTTCACATGTCCATACCATTAACTCAGACCAAGAATAGTTCCAACCTAACTAAATACAGCCTTTAACATCTCTAACATAGCAGTGAGAAAAGAGCTGTGCCTAATGAGCCTCAGCCCACCAGAGCATGTGTTTGTCAGTGCTGCAGATTGATGCCAGGATTTATTATGTAAATTATTACACAACCATTTCTTGAGTCTCCAGTACTAATGACTCGCTGTGAAAATAGATCACAAGCAGAAAAAGAAAATCAAGAAAGAAACCACATTATTCATATCTGAGTGTTTTTACTTCTGCCATCCCTTCCCCAGCCAGAGCATTTCTTGAGATAAATCCTTTAATCCACTAGTGACTGCCAATGAGTTTCTGTGTTTGTGTCTGCAAAGGGGCCTAATAATAGTACAGACAGTGTGGTACACACTGAGAACCAGAAAGGGAAATAAAAGAACCTCTGACTCAAAAGATCCTCTCACTTTGTACCCTTTGGATTCCATAGGGAAGTATGTTCAAGCAGCTCATTAAAGATCTAATATTTTTTTACAGATGATGGTGACATCCCTTCAGCACCCCAGTGGGACCCTGAGACATGGCCTGGTGTTTCAAAGGCTGCTGTGCAGAAACCTCCCATTTAGAGGTACAAATTCCACATCATGTTGAAGTTATTTGCCAGAAATGAAGGGTTAAAAATGTTTGCTCACAGCAGCACTCTTTCCACAGGTGTGAAAAGGCAGGCAACACAAACCATGGAAAGAATGCTTTATGCTGCCTCAGCTCCTCAGTGTGGAGCCCACCCTTTACAAAGCACCAGTCAAAATTCCACATAAGTGAGTATTTACAACCAAAATTATCCTTTTCTATTGTTTTGATTTTTAAATCTGCTCTAAGTCCCTCCTGCTTTTCCTTAGTAAAAAAAAAAAAAAATATTAAAAAAAAGAAAAAATTCATTCTGACCCCTGTCAGAAAGCAACGTATTTCCAGTTAACAAGCTACCTTTCAAAAATATCGATGCTGCAGTCTTAAAAGTGATTGACAGACGAGTAGTTCCCAGCCCTCTGCTAGCTAATTTTAGGCACTTAGCTGTTGTCACCCTAAGTACCCTAGGAAACAGCAAAGCCCCTCCTGACACCATGAGATCATGGTGCTACGAGATGCTCATTTCTCCCTCTGACTACAGGGGAGACAGCACAATTATTTTCCCAGCTGAAGTGAGTTAATCCTGCACCTAAGTTATCCAGGCTTATGCAGACATGATGCTTACAGAGAATCACTGCACCTGAAGTACTTCTGTGGAGGGGTCGTTCTTTTTTAAAAAAGTTTTTAAACCCCCTGTTAAATTTTTAGGCACCTCATTGCCACTGAATTAACTGGGAGCTGGTGAATGACTGCTCAGTGAAGACCTTCCCCCAAAGCACATGTGAAAACAGCACCTTTGTTTTGAAAAATAGGTTTTTCACCTGTTTGGGGAGTCTGGGCACAGCAACAGAGCTAAGGAGCACCTAAGGAGAACAGGCAGCATCTTACAGGAGGAGGAACAGCAGGAACAGCTGGGGGAGAGAGAAAATGGAATTACCACCTTATTGGTACTTCCACCATCTCAGAGGCTCCTGGAGAATCCTGCTGGCTTTGTGATGGATGTGAAACCTGAAGGTCAAAGGTGGATGCCACAGCTGACAGTGCTGCTCTTCAGTGGGGGACACAGTGACAGCTTGCAGAGTCTCCCTCCGTGGGATGTACCACTTAAACCCTTCATAAAATCACACTGAGCTAGGGCTTGTGTATTTATTTAAAAGTTTAAAACACCTTTTTTTGGCAAGAAGAAACTGTTACAGTCCAAACAAAACTTTTGTTGGAGGTGAGACAGAGGCTCAGAGGGGAAAAGCAGCACACACATGTGGAATTGGCCAGGCTTATTTAAGCCTGCAAAAAGTCTGAAGAGAGTTGAGGATTTACCAGAGCAGATCTGATAACTTCCCATATGTAATTAGAAAAAGGAAAATAAATACATCCCAATGGATCTAGCAGATCTCACGCAGATTGCTGTGTGTTATGGGAAAAAATGAAATCTCCTCTCTGCTGAGATGGGCCATTCAAACCAATTAAAATATGGGTTTTAATATGTATTTTCACATTAATAAGAGGCATAATACAAAATACTGAGAGGTGTAGGTAAACAAAATTAGGAACATCCAGCTCCACACTTCCTACAGCTTCCAGCATGAAAAGAATAAAATGCAATACCAACCTATTCATGCAACACCAGCCCATCCTTCCTTACTGATGACTTAGGAAAAAGTGTTACCCCACTGGTGTGGATTTTAGCTACATCTCCATGTGATCTGATCCTCAGCTCTAAAATTCCCAGTTTTCCAAATGCCAGACTCCTCACTTCAGGCACAGCTGACAGAACTGAATGTTTTGCTTTAACACTAGGATACACTACAAAGCAATGTGCAATGTAATGTGAAAGGCTGACTTAAGCACCCTGGATCACTGCTGCCAATATTTACTTGTGAAAGTGATAGATTGACGTTTTCCATGGAGAAAAGCCAATTTTTTTAAGAAATAATTTGTCACAAAGTGTAACATAATCCATTTAATTTTTCTAAGACACAGCAAAATATGTTGCATTGGGCACACTCCTAAATGGGGTGAAAGGTGGAACGGCTATACCCTCCCAATTTAAATTTGATTTAATTATGATCTTGACTCTGGCTGAGCCAAATGTCTGAATTCAGCCATGAAAAATGCTACATCAGGGTTCCTGATCCTGCAGCTGCAGGTGAATGTGGTTTATAGAAGCTGAGGTAATATTGGAAGCTGGTGTCAGCACTTCAGTGCAAGGCTGTTCATTGTATTAAATAAAGGTTGGATTTTAAGAAAGCTGTGTTCCATTTTTCTCATTAAAACCTATGTGATAGCTAGGCCTAGCAAATAAAAAAGCTTTAAACAATCTCTGGCCCAGAGAAGGTTATGCTTCTACAGCAAGAATTAATCACAATATCTAATAATTTCTGCAAGTCTCTTAAACACTCTGGACCTAAATTTCCCCTCCATGAAACAGATATGACATGTATTACCCTCACAAAAATCACCATGATGATGAAAAATATTTCTTCCATCTAACCCTTCTTTCAAAGAAAAAAAAAGTTTCTTAAAAAAGATTAAAAAGCTGATGGATACATGAGCTCGATGTAAGCTCAGCCACATTTTCCTTCAGTACAGAAGACACAAAACATATGCTCGTATGGGACACTGACATTCTGGATCCTCGTTGTAAATTCGTTCTCTGATGGAAATTAGAGGCTTTTTAGTTCTTTGTGGAGGTTTGCGGTGGCCTCTAGTGGTGTCAGTGGGAATGGGACACTTCCCTCTCCCGGCTGCTGGGATATCCAGAGAAGATCCATAAACCCAAAACATCCCTGCTTTGTGCTCTCCCATTCTCTCAGATGGGAAAGGTGTGAAAGAGCTGCTCAGTAAAGCTCTCCCATAGTCTGGGATGACAAACGTGGGCTCTTTGAATGTGAAGAAATAACTTGATTTGTTCTCTATTTCTTCACGGCAAGCTCGTTAAATCCTTACTTGGTATTTCTAAGTCTTTTATCCTTGAATTAGTCCTCTTCCCTAGAGTTTCCCTCAAAGTCTCCAGGGCCTGTGGTCCTTAACATGCACCTGATTTCACCCTCAGTCCCGTGCCACAGAAATCTGAGGATGGTCTTTCCTGACAGAGACACACGGGTGAACTTCCAAAACTATGTGTTCACGGTCTGACCGTGCTGCGGTACTGAGCAGTGGTAAGGATCGTTTTAGGATCTGATTTTCTCACAGGAGAAATGGTTTTCAACTTCATTCATTAAGCTTTCTTCTAATTACTCCTCAGGTTCATTTTAGAAGCAAAGCACTACTCTGTGCTGAGAGAAGTATGCACATTTTCCCTCACACCATGTGAGGAAACATTTCTGCATACAGGCCTTAATGACTTCTTCACCAGATGTCATTTATCATTTCTCTCTTATCTGTCTTGAAATCATTCTCTTTAAAAGACTTAATCATCCAAACCTGAGTCTCTGCTGTAGCACTGTAAAAATCTTTTCATGATTGTGCTATTTCTTCCTCCTGTTGTATTGCTACTATTACTTGTTGCTGTGGGATTTTGGTTTTTTCAGGGCTGTGTTCTTTTGGGATACTCTTTCACAAGGAGTCTCCTTTATCTAAGTTCTGTTTTAGGAAAGATTCTCTAAAGGTTCATTTGCTTCTTGTTTCTCGTGTTTATTTCTATATAATTAAAAGACTTGGTAGGTCTTCCTGAGACCTTTTTTGCACAAGTTCAACTCACCATTGCATGGCTCAAGTTGGCTTTAATAGCACAAAATGGCTCTGAACTGTGCAGCCTTTTTATCTTTATATTGATTCTTACCCAATTAACTATAGATACATAAATTATTTTTCTTAATGACCTAATGACTTATCACTTGTGTGTTGCATCATGGTATTCTCAATCTAATCACTTATTATTACTCAAAAACTTCTAGAAGAGGAAGATGAAGAAGAAAGGAGACAACACCCTAAACTCTCCATCTTGTCTTCTGCTTTCTAAACTAGCATATACTCTAAACTGACTTTTTCATTCAGTGACTTAAGAAAACTCTCTAATCTACACACACTTTTAGCTTTTCTATTTAATTTGAACAGTTGTTTTCATGGTGTTATATGAAATTCAGTGTTTTCTTGGATGTCAGAGCCAGGTATCAGAGACAAGGGCACACACTCTGTGTCTCAGATTCCAACACTTCCTGGCCTCAGACCCAAAGGCCAGACTGCAGTAGTGTGAGGGGCTCCAAAACCAGCAATGACAGCATTCACTTCAGCCACCACATTATTTCATGGCTCTGAGACTCATTCCCAAGGCACTTGCTAGCAGGAATCAGGATCACAGAATGCTTGTCAGAGATGTTTGAGCTCCATGTGCTGAGGGAGAGCCTAATGAAAGGTGAATCTGTCCAAAACACATAGAGCTTCTGGTGGGCTTTTTTTAAAGCTCTCATTTCTTCTGTTGTACAGAACTCATTCTATTTTGCTTTTCATTTCATCTGAAATATAAAACATTGAACAGTCAATTTAATAATGACAATGAATTTAATAATGTTTCAGCAGCTCAGCTGGGCTCCCAAAAGAGGCCAGGAGCCCACAGAGCAGCTTTGAAGTGAGGACTTCTGTGGGCTGGGAAACTCAGTCACAGGTAGAAGAGCACACAGATAGGACGTGACAATGTCAGAAATAAACCCCAATTTTCCCAGTTCCTAGGATCCCATCTTAATCCCCAAACACATTCCTTTTCTTGGGAGAGTTATTTCATAATGAGCCATTAAATCCCATCACCATTCTCATCTTCCTCTGGCCAAATGATGCCACATCTTGATTTCATTATTGGTTTGTGCTATCCTTCAGCTCTCCTGCTCCCCTCCAGCTCACTTGGCTTGGCCCACCATCTTCTCAAAAGCACAGTGCAAGTATTATTTCTGCTTTATGCAAAAAGCTCGCCTAAATTTGTGGCAAGGAAAAGGCTGCAGTAGAGCTGTATTGTGTGACTCCCGAATGAAACCAGCTGCCTGTTATTTCCATGTCTGTAACTTCAGACCAAACTATGTGAGCTGGAAAGCCAATCTTTGGCCACCCTTTGAGAAAGAGAGCGTGTATAATTATTTTTATTTACTTTTTGCGCCATTAGCGTGGAAATTTGATCGCAAATGTGACCTTGTTGTTGTCTCCCCTCGCTCAGCCAATTTTGCTGCTAAACTAATTACAACAGGGTGGAAAATTTGTGTTAATGGGTTGTTACACTGTAGCTGTCAAGACTACTAATAAGAGACCAAAAATGAGTGGCACCACCTCCCATAGGTCACTGACAGCAATTGCAAAATTCTCCTGCAGATATTGCCCTGTGAACACTTCCACCAAACTCCATGATGCCACAGGCCACCCCTGCCTGGTCACCACAATCTACAATTAATTTGGAGTTCTTAGGTGTAATATTAGACCAGAGAAGGATGTTGGCACCGTGGGCTCTCTGAGAGTAGCTGCGAGTCACTGTTGTTACAAGCTTCTCTACAAATATTGTGTGTCTTTCAAAAAGCAGCTCTCACTCTCAGTTAATACAGGAGCTGACCCGTGAAATGTTATGGCCAGATGTCTCTAAGGTGTAAATTAATTTCTTAATTATCTCTTTGGTTATTAAAGCATTATTGTTTCCTCTTGAGCCTGTATGCTAGTTAACTCTCATCTGCTAGAGAGGAGTGCCTTACTTCACCTCAAGCATTTTAAAACTTCCTTCTCCAAGCTGTTTTATCCTTGTGGGGAGGCAGAGCTGAGAATAAATGGATATTTTCCTCTTTTTTTCCTTATTTTACTTCCTACACTGTGTTCTTACTCATTTGTCTGCCTGAGGGCTTGCAAGGCCTACGCCTGGAAGTGAAATGACACAGCTAAGTCCTTATTTCCAAAAGTCAGCCTCTGGCAGTGTGAGGGTGCAAAACAGCTGGAACAGAGCACTACCTAGTGGCTTTAACCAAAATTAAAATTTCAGTACATAGGAGCTGCTTCTCTTGAGTAGCAAAGAAAAGGAAAAAGCTGCCAGGCCTTGAGTAGCAAAACCAAGCTGTGATTCACGTCTCTTAACGCCTGCACCCTCACGTGCAAGTGGTCTGTGGGTCATCTAATTATTTATCATTTTTATTAGTCCCTGCACGGGACTTCTATGTTTTGTACTTTTTCACTTCTCATCTTTTCAAAAGCCAGAGTTCCAAGACCCACAGGGTCAATGCTCAAAATGATTTCTGTAACCCAGTGAGGGACAGGTAACAATTTTCCTGAATGAGGCAGCAGATCTGTAGCAGGCAGAAATAATAGATGACACGAGATCCCTTCTTCCTTCTTTGGAACTTTACTGTGCAGTAAAGTATCTGATATTGTGGGAAATGTGAACATCCAAAAATAGAAGGTGGTGGAAGCAGGATGATGCCTCAGTGCCAGGTCTCAGTTGCTGTGGTCTGCTCACAGCCAGCATCTTGAGGCTCAGGGTAAATCCTGCAATATATTTTCTCCTAAGAGGGATTTATGGACAGGAAGAAAGCTGGCTAGTGGTATGGGCCCATTGCAAAACAAACACATGCACAAATCCTGGTACTCTTCGAAGGGTAATAGATTCAAATCTGCTTCCATACAGTTATTTCTTCATTTTCAGAGGGCACAGTGGAATGAAAGTTTTCAGAGGAATGAAAGTATTGAAGCTTTGTCTTAACCCTGACAGATCTGCATAATAGAATGTGGTTTATAGCTTAAGGCAAGAACACAGTTATTTGTGGAACCTTTGGCTTCCTGGCTGCATATCCCACAGGCTGTGAGCATCCCAGATCCTTATCCAGCTCTAAGTCTCCACTTTAGCAGATCTTCAGCAGAACATGCCTAGTGAAAGTGAAAAACTCTCAGTCACACAGCAATCCAGGCATGCAACATGCTCACCATCTCCTATGACAACATGGAAGTGCAGAAGATGTCCTTGGCATTCCCAAAATAATTGCTAGTTTTTAATTTCCAGAAAAATAAATCCAGAAATAAAAACATCTGAGGACAACAGCAACCAAACCCAGATGTGAAAATCCTACATCCTATGCCCACAGTTTTTGCCTTTCAGATAGCTCAGAAGAAAGTTCCCAGCTCTTCATGGTTGTACAGATTTCATTTTCCTGCATAGCTTTGCCAAGGTTTTAGGGTTTGAATGTCAGCACATGACTCTCTGGGATATGCTATGTTATGAAAGTCACCCTCGTAGATCTAAATTAATATATGCACATATTTCTTTATATGTATATTCATATATATATTTACCTAAGTATCAAGCTGATAAATAAGCTGATAAACATGTAAACAAGTCCTGGAGAGTGTAAATTACAGCATGCTCCTGGCAGAGTCAGTAATCATTGGGTTTGCCTATTGATTTTCAACTCCTTGCCCTTTCTTACGTACTCACTGCTTCTAAAATCTTGCTTGTGTTATTATTAGCACTGATGGCTGTTACAGAAGCACTTGCAGACTAAAGCCTTTTAGGTTGTGTGTGCAAGAGACAGAAATGTCCTGTGGCTGGATTTAAAGGTGTCCCTGATCTCTTGATGTGACCCATAATCCAACTGAGCCATGTGGGCTCAGCCAAGCCCCAGCCAACCTTTCCCACTGACTGTGTGACCCTTGCAAGGGACAGGAGCAAAATCTTGGCAGGATTTTACTCCTAGAATATACACACTCCTGCAGGGCACACAGATTATTGTTAAGGCGACTTCCCATATGCTTCTACTGTGATTTCTTCCAGCTACAACATATATATATTTATTTTATTTTTTTTGGTCTTGAAAAAAAAATCATAGCAAGTCCTTTGGTTAAACAATGAACACGAACGTGGCTGAAGCAAAGGTATTTTTTATGGAAATTCTGCAATAAACAATTTGAAAACACCTCTCCATCACCACCACTCTCCTGCCTGACAATCTTTCACCTGGAATTGTTTTCTGCTGTGGAGCCACCTCCACTTTATCCCATTGGATATGTCAGGTCTGACCCAAAACAGCCAGGGAGGCTTCTGCAAAGATGAAATAAAAGGAATAGAGGCAGGCACAAAACAGGTAATTAATTGCTGGTGCACTCCAACAGGCAGTGCTTCAGGAATAAAATGTAGCCTGCAAATATTTCTGGTCCTTCTGCTTTCCCACTAAACTTCCAGAGCATAGCTAAACGCTCCAAAGTGGTAGTTCTGGACTTGCACCCACTTTGGGATGCCCAGCCTGAAGCTCCAGCTTGCACAGACAGGACTTACAGCCAGGAATTGCTGTAATTTTCATCACAGCAGATGAAATCCAACCTCTTCTTGGAGGACACAGCCATTACAGTGCTCCTAGCATTGTTACAACATTTCATGGAGCAGAAAAAGTTCCCAGGAGAACTGCAGAAATCACTCATATTTCTAATCATAGACACCACTCTTGAATTCTCATGAAAACATCTTGCTCCTCAGAGCCTGCAGTTATGTGTTTTCAGTCTTGCATTTTTATTATTCCCATTTTATCCTTTCAATGAAGTTAATAAATAGTAAAGTGTAACAGTACAATAAAATTTTCCTTCACAGCTTCAGTTAGTCTCTATTTAGCCAATCTCAATATACAAACTTACTATAACCAATGCAACATGAAGGGAAGCATTAATTCTTTCAGCGTGCCCAGCAGAAATTTTAAACCCTGTAAGACTCTTTATAAAAAGTTTGGGAGCTTTTCCTCTTTTGAAACAAATGCAGAAGCTTGCACCATTGTTTTCAGAGTCCCTATGACTAGGCTCAATATTTGTGGTCTGTCAGGCTGCAGGAACTGATCCAGTTACTAAGTTTACTCTGTTAATAGACCTAATTTCTAAGCCTTAATTCACCTTTGACACAGCAGATTAAGTGCTAGCAAGTGCCAAGCCACTTGATGTTGTGCTTTGCTGCTCCTCACAGCAGAAGCATTAATTTTAACTTGTACAACAATCAGACTGGTGATTATAGGAGGAAGCTTCTTATTATATGGAATTACAGGCTGATGATCCCGATCTCTCCACCTTGAAAAGAAATCGAGTTCAGCTTGTACTGAGTGGCACTGCAAGCACTCAGAGGCAGCATTTGACCACAAAAATACTCAGTCTGCAACCTCTGCTCTTGCCCCTGGTATCCCAGCCCTGGCAACATTTCAGAAGAGGCAAAATTTCAGTCTGCTCCTTTCATCTGTTAGTGAGATGGAAGCAATCTGATGAAAATCATTTTAACACTCTCAAGCTTCAGTGAGGTTGAGAGCACGCAGGGTTTTGAACATTTTATTGCCCTGCATCCAGATCCATGTTGGTTGTAATTAAAAAGACTCATTTAATTTGAAAATGAAGGTATTTGTGAATTATATGCTGCCTCATTGAAATGATAAATAAGATGGACAAAGTAAGCTTCTTTTACAGCTCTTGTCTCTAAATGAAATAAACTGGAAAAAGGGTGAGGCTCTGGTTGAAACTTCAAGACACCTGAAGGCTTCCACTGACTTAATAAGGCCAAGTATTTTCTCATTTCCACTTTCTTCTTTTATCATTTTTTTTCCTACTTCCCTCTGAGCACACAAAGCTAATAAGTATGTTTTTATCACAGAGAAATAAAGTAGCACTGCTGAAATCTGCAAGAGCAAGTGGGCACGGAAATCATGGAAATGCCTTTTTTTACTTTTCTTTTTTTTTTTTTTTTTTAATAAAAGCTCTAATAAAGATGCATGTATAAGCCTTGCAGCTCTTCAATAAGAACCTGCAAGATGCTACAGACCTCAACTTCCCCTGAAGTCGGCAAACTATTTCACAGGAAGCAATCTTGTGCTGGTCCCCAAGGCGATGAACAATATTATCTAATATATCTTTTCTCTCTTGAACCTCTCTGATTAGGTTGTTAATTACATCAACTGGAGAATATTAGGAGCACAGGAGAGTGGAAATGCAGATCCCAACTATTTTTTTTCTCCTGGTGCAAGAGGAGGGGACACACTCCCAGTCTTTCACAGAGAGTGCTGAGGGAAGAGAAAGCTCCACTCTGCCATGCCCAGCCAGAGCCCCTGTGCTGCAGCAAAAATGCTTCAGCTGCAGGCTCTGGAATGGGAATGTGGCAGCCAAGGCCTTGGTGGCCAACAGGTCTTGCTGCTACCAGTGGTGTTAGGACCCAGAAGTCATGGATTCATTAAATCATTTAGGTTGGAGAAGACCCCTGAGATCTCTGGGTCTGATTTATCCCAGCAGTGCCAAACCCACAGCTAAGCCAGGTCCCCAAGTGCCACCTGTACTCTCCTTTTAAACCCCTCCAGGGCTGGGGACTTGTGGACATGATTTTCTGAGCCTGAGAGAGTTTTCAGCCTGTCGGTAGCTGATCTGTTTCCCAAGGGAAAGTCTTTTGGGAAACTTTTCTCTCCCAAGGACTGTTTTGTAAATAGGGTTTTGGTTCCCAAAACAGTGGTGTACAGATGTTCTGGATGTGTTTTTGTCTTGTCCCACCAATGGGATGAGAGAGATGTTGTTCCTTTGACCAGTCATGTTAAACCTGTATCAGAACACCTTATAAAAGGGTTATAAAACCCCAAAATAAAGGCTTCTGCCTCCTTGGGATGAGAAACCTCAACTGTTTTGATCAAATCCATGCTTCTATTTCATGTCCTCTAACCACAGGGGCTCCACCATTTCCCTGGGCAGCCTGTTTCCAGTGCCTGACTATGGTTCCTGTAAGAAATTTTTCCTAATATCCAACCTAAACCTCCACTGCTGCTACTCCAGGCCATTTATTTCCCTTTATCCTGTTTCTTTTTACTTGGGAAAAGAAACCAACTCTTAGTTGCAGTAAGCATAGAATATGGTCTAGGAGGAGTATCTCAAAAATAATGTTGGAGCTGGTCATTCATATTTTTTCAAAGTAAATGAGTCAACACTGGTAGCAAGAGATTTCTGTTTCAAAAGGGGAGATTTGATAAATTGGAAGTACCAGTTCATAAAATGAACTGGGCTAGTCAACCAGACAGAGAAACCTGGGGATCTGAATGCCTGCTTGCAATTTCTGCAAGTTCATAAAAGGCACATAAACCCATAAATTCAAAGCAAGCTCATAAAAGGCTTTAGGACACACTGTGAGAGCAAGAGAGCTGCTGTGCAATCCCAGCAGACTTTTCATGCTCCTCTTCCCAAATTATCCTTCATGGTCCAGCCTCCCAAAGGCTTCTCTCAGACCCCACTGGTGCCCAAGCAGCTCAAGCACAGGTATCCTCAGCACCAGGAGCAATTCTGGCTTCAGAACAGAGGAAAAGCTGCAGTAAAATTTTGTCTCTCTTGTTTATGGCTTTGACACCCTCTGCTCAAAATGGAATACCAGAAAATTCAACTTTAGGGTTTTTTAGAAACATCTTATTTTGTGTTTGTATTCAAAATTGTGCTCAGAGTTGATTTACACTGTAATAAAGAAGTAATATTCCTCTGGCAAGCATTGCAGCTACTTAGATATTCCAGTGAGAGCATTGCTTTAATGAAAGCAGAAACGGGAAGAAAAACAGAAAAACAAACAATTTTTCTCTGCCTGTTGAACTGTGACAACTGTTTTACCTCCTATCTACCTTCATTAACAGGGAAAAGGTTTTATCCAACAAGTATTTACAATAAAAACTGTAGGCAGTTCCAAGTTTGTGCAGATCAGCACTTTGAATTTAATTGCAGAGGCTTTTAGTACAAAAATTGAAAAAAATTAAAAAAAAAATAAACAATTAAAAGTTGTGTGCTACAAGACATCCAATTAAGCAATAACCAGATCAGTTATTTACCAGAAGAACTGATTTTGTTTTAAGGCTAAGTGACATTTAACACCAGTATAAGCAGTACAGCACACAGATTTAGAGATGTAGGAATGGAATAGAACCAGCTGAAAGGATGTCTCCTTTCATGAATCACTCTGACAAGCCAGAGAGCTCTACTGTCTTCTACTGACATTTTTTTTTCAGCTTGCAGGACCCTGGAAGGTTGCAGGGAATATAAAACTGAGACAATGATGAGAATGGATTTTAATATCAACCAGCCCAGACAAGTGCTGCTGTGTCACAAACAGCCACACTTGGGTTCAGGTACAACCAGAAATCTCCAATTCAGTCCCTGAATAAGAGTTCAAGATAACTCTCGTGGGACATAGAACAAGAAAAAGCCACACAGAGCTGTGGGAGCTACAGGCAGAACCCTACACGAGGTCACCAGACTGCAGTCTTGTATTTAGGTGGAATTATCAAGCCCACAAGACACAGAAATGTTCTGTACCTTGCCATTAGCAAACCAAACACTTTGTTCAGCGTTGGGTTTTTCCTCAGAGCAGTTCCAGGCTGCACCTCCCACAGAACACTGATGCTCAATAAAAATCACAGGTAACAAATCATCCTGTTTGCTTGTAATCTTCACAACAGTTTGTAATTCAGAGCATTAAGTAAAAGAAGAAATCAACAGGAAAACATGATGCTATGACACAAAGTTTTAAGTGGCAAGGAAAATGTTTGTGTTCCTAGCCAAACATCCCTGCTCGTCTAAAATCAACCCTCCCCTGAAACTCAATTTGAATATTTTTGAGGGGGACTCTCCTGTGTAAAAGGAAAATGTTTTGAGTGGAAGCTAGAGGCAGAGCTGTAGCATCATGGATCTCGAGGTCAAGAAAGACTTCAGCTAGTCAAGAATCATTTTCTTCCTCATCTTCCTTATCCACCTACCACACCAAAAGTCATCACCTCTGCAAATAGCTGATAGTTGTGTGGGGTAGGACAACAAAGATTGCAATGAAAATGTGCAGATTTTTCTCTGCTTTCTGTGGATCTGATTGCAGGCAGTAAAGATCTGGATGAGAGAAAAAAAAATAAAATAATCACATTTTGGCATATGAGTTCTTACAGGAGTGCTGGAGAAACCTGACATGATTTTCAATAGAGAGGTGTTAGCATTAGAGAAACTATTCTGAAGCTGGCAATTGTAAGGAGGAATAAATAAATATCACCAGACCACTTTATGCCATTGGCTAAAAGAAATATGAGTTAGCCAAGAGAGAAGATTTGTGATTTGTAGTGATATGGCAAGGATTTAAAAATCCACCTGAAAGATGGGAGAGGAAGAGAAAAAACAGCAATTTCACAAGTTCCTATAAATAAAAAATCAAAAATCTTCCTTTGTGCGTGTATGTCCACGTGACTGTGAGTAGGAGTCAGCTGTCAGAGTCAGTGACATGGCAAATGCAATAATGAATTCTGCAGCTAAGGTACAACAGCAGAATAACAGGTACAGCTGTGATGGTGGGGCCAGAGCCACATTAAAAGGGACCCCATGTCCAAAATGACACATCAGTCTCTAACAAGACTGCATGGATGTCTTCCAGCATTTTTAACACTTGGAAGCAGTCAAGTATTTTATCTCAGCACAGTTTCCTGTCTTCTTCAATGGGTCAGATTAGCAATCAGCTTTCTTTGCAAATCAGCAGCATAGAAAAAATGAATTCCACACATAAACCCAATAAGTGTGAAATGAAAAAAAATTATAACAAATTACATATAAAATATGTACAATATGAAAAAATATAATATAAATACAATATAAAAATGATAACAAATAACAAAGTATAACGAAGCTTTAATGAAACTGAATCCAGCATTTGGGGACTTTAATTATTTGTGGAAAAGATAGAGGAGCTTCTTCTCAAGAAGTCAGCAGAATAACATTTGTAACACTCTGATAAAACACCAAGAACCGTGTAATCTTCTTTCAGCCTGCTGGAGTGTAAAAGAGCAACATTTTCAAAAGTCATTAGAATTTCAGAAGTGGATGGTGAGGAGACTTGTAAATGATTTTTAATTTTTTTTTCCCAATTGGTGTAAGATGTTAATAACAAAATGGAAGTTCTGTGAGGTTTCTGTCTCCACTGCTGAGACAGAATCATACAAGGGGAAACATCAGAGAGTTTTGTGATGCCAACCTACAGCAGCAGCTCAGTAGGCACAAACTCTTCTCAGCCCTTCCTGAGCACACAGATCACTGAGATCTCCCATTCAGGTGGATCTCCTGAGCATCAAGAAAATCAGCAAGACACCAAGAAAACCCAAATATTCAGATGATTTGCAGTAGATATATTCTGCTTATCCCTTGTGTTTTGGTATTCTGGGGTTTGGCATTTTTCCCCTGCTGCAAAGTGACCAAGCAACTGGCTTCTCCTTCACATGGTATTTAATTTTGGAATTCCTAGAGTGAAAGGGAGAAAGAAAATTGCTATTTTAGTAACAGAAATCTATTTTTAAGATGCAGTGAGTGT
Source organism: Parus major (assembly GCF_001522545.3). Lineage (NCBI taxonomy): Eukaryota > Metazoa > Chordata > Aves > Passeriformes > Paridae > Parus > Parus major. The sequence goes on from NC_031773.1 coordinate 67,380,676, forward strand.
TCAAAGCCCAACAGCCATGAACTTCTGTTATTCAGAGAGGACACAAAGTACCTGCACAGGTAATGGGGGCTGCCTCCAATAGCTCATTAGAAAAATGGTTTTCTTGTTGTTTTTTAAGAAAACATCTTAGTGGGTACCAGGACCACTTGTGCTGGGGGAAAGAAAAAAAATCAATCTGTGTGACACTTAGAAGTAAACATGCCAAATGTCCTTAATTAAAGGCAATACAAAGAATTTATCTTCACAAAGAGATAACATATATTTCATGCTAGAAAGCTGATTCTGTGTAAAAATCAGCAAAAATTAAAGCCTGTGTTGTTTTTATGTGAGCTGTTTAGTTAGGATAACATCTATAAAGGATATGAGAACTTATCCTGACTCTGCCTGAAGTGAAAACTACCATCTGCTCTGCATTAGGATTTTACCACCCAGTCGTTCTGAAGTTGCTTTTTTTCATTAACAGATCCAGCACCAAAGGATTTTTCTCTCTCCCTGCTCTAATCCAGTTTACTTCCTCCCTGTCAAATCTGTCAAGAAGTGAATGGTTGGTCCATTTCTGTGCATGTTTTAATTCAGCTGGACACAGAGACTGAACTAACACCTGCCCTCTTCTGGGCTGCTCCCTTTTTCAAAGAGCTGCTGGGAAAAAAACACAAAACAAACAAAACACCCAAACAAAACAAAACAAAAAAAATAAATTACTTTGTTCAAAAGCTGTCCTCACATCAACTTTGAATTAGTAGCTCTTCCTCCCTCCCTGGCATCAATAGCTCAATTAGTTTTGTTTCTTTTTGGATTTTTTGTGTCCTTTGGTGACACAAACCATGCTTGTCCCCCTCCGGTTTAATTCCACTTGGACCCCACCTTTCTGAGCACAGTTGACTGTGCATGTAATATTTCAGATAAGGACTTGCTGCACTTTGTAAAGGCAGTATAATCCCTCAAACTTTAATGAAAACACCACACCCAACACATCACAGCTTTTATTTAAAGCCAAAATGTACCAGTGAGCACAGATCATACAGCAAAACTCTAATGAGAGGCTTCCAAATCAGCAGAGACTTGAGATTGTGCAGCCTAAAATTCTACTTTGAAGAATTTTACAGTTTTACATTTAAGGAAAAGGAACTGAAACCTAATATAATGGAGTTTTTGTTTGTTTGGGATTTTTTGTTGTTGTTGTTTTATTGGTTTTTTTGGGTTTGGTTGGTTGGTTTTGGGTTTTGGGTGGTTTTTTGGTTTGGGGATTTTTGTTTGGTGGTTTTGTTGTTTTTTTTTTTATTTTAGAGTATTCATTCCCCCCAAAAATTTTCCTAGGGAAAAGTCAAATTGCACCAGGGGGTTGGCACATTGTGGACATCAACCCCTGTGATAAAACACTTGTTTGTGTGCTTTAACAAGTGTCAGAGGCACAGAGAGAATCCTAAAGGACCAAATTGCCACAGGACTGGGCAGATTTGAACCATTTTGGATGCTACAATCAACGAGTGAGTGAAATCTCTGGGAGTGTTCCAATGCATACTCACACAGTGGAAATAGCAGATATTTCCTGATTTTCACAGGCTTTCAGTCAGGCCCAGGGAAAGCTAAAACTCAGCCTCAGGTATGCCTGACAATAAATGTGATGCAGGTGTTTCAGCTTCAAATACCTGTGAGTGTTTTTCAGTATTTCACACAGCATCTGGATTCTAAAGTTAAGCAAAAATGAAAGTTTTGGAAACTGTTATTGTTGCTCTGATGAGAAACCCCTTCAAAACCTTTTTATATATAGTGAAGATTGAATATCCAAATATTATTAAAGTTCATGGATTTCTTGTGAGTGAGAAACACCTTGCAATGGTTTCAGCTTCTCTTTATAAGAAGTTATTAATTCACTTTTAAAATAGCCAGAAAAGGGTTCTGTATTTAGAAAAGACAAAACCTTCGCTTTTCTCTCTCCCTGCCTGTCTCCAAAAATAAATCAGGAATTTGGTTCTCCTCTATACTCAGTTACTTTCTGCAGAAATAATCATAATATTTCAATTTAAGATGATGCTTTCTTGGGTGAGAATTTGACAAAAGCTCTCATCTGTGTCTGCAAAGAACTGCAAACAGATAATGCCTGGATGTTTTCACCCAAAGAGCAAAAAAAACGTTTCCAAAACATGTTTAATTTTATCCCATGTGTGTTGAATTCCCAAACCACACTGGGGAATGCACTTACCTCTGCTTAGTCAGGTCATTGTGGCAATCCTCTTAAATCAGATTTAACTGGAAGCTCACACTGGGGATGGCTCAATGTACCTAATCTGAAGGTGATGAAAGGGTTTCAGGTTCTTAGGACTTCTGATAATTTTTTTTTTAATAAGCAATGAAAGCTATTTAGAAAAAAAAAGAAAAAAAAAAGAAAAAATAAAAAATAAAAAAAAATAAAAAAGGAAAAATAAAAAAGGAAAAAGTAAAAAAGGAAAAAGTAAAAAAGGGGAAAAAAGAATAAAAATAGAAAAAAAGAAAAAAAGAGAGGGAAAGGAAGAAAAAAAGAATTTAACAATCCACACTGCTACAAACCTGTGGCTACAGCTGCCATTAAGAACTCCAATGGCAGCAGCACCTGCCTTTCCATAAAGTTCTCCCTCCCCATCCATAAAAATAATCCCTTCACAAACACAAGCACACATTAAATTTGCATTTTCAAATGGTAAATTCATTGCAGAAACACCACTTGAAATACCAGAAACCTTCCAGGTTTTATAAATAATTTTTTGCAATAAGAGATTTGTTGCTTAATGAAGTCCCTTGGAGGCAGTGTGCTTGGAATGGACTGCAAATTAAGACCTTTATTTTCCTCTGCCTTTCTCCAGCAATCCCTCACACATCTAGTTTTTGTTTCAGAATTCTTATCTATCCCTGTAACGAATTCCACTTTTGATGGGTGTCAAATTGCCAGAGTCATATGAAATTCTATCAGTTTCTTTAGTAAAGTAAGCTTTTAATAGAAAAATTAAAGACTCAAAGACATCAGCAAAAAGGACTAAAATTAATGGGTTTTTTGTTCTCTTAGCAAAACTCTCTCAATTCATATGCCCTAGGATACATGGAAAATAAAACCAACACTGCAGCCAGATTTCTAAAAGTGTCAGCTGATAATAAAGAATGTAATAACAATATTTGGAGACAATAAATTGTCCTATGTGCAGAGAATATCACCCAAGGGCGCAGATAATCCCTTTGTCTTCCATTTTACCACTCAGAGCTTAAGAAAATATTAGTTACAGCACTGTGGAAATAATTGCACATTAAACTTCTCCACTTAGGCCAGGCTGGCCCTAAAATTCTGGCCTGGAGCTGTATCCAGAGGTCTCAGCATCCCACCACCCCACAGAGCAGCTGGATAGGAATAAAGTGGATATTTATTTATTAAAAACCCTTCAAAGGATGCACCTTGGGCAGTACAAGAGCCTGGCTGTGGCTCCACCCAAGATGGACCCTGGGTCAGGAGTTTTCACACTTTGATAAGTTTTGGTCCATTTCCATATTGGGGTTAATTGTCCAATTACAGCTTCAGGTGATGAA
>NC_031773.1:67386606-67390565 GCF_001522545.3 Parus major
TGTTTCCATGGTGTTATATGAAATTCAGTGTTTTCTTGGATGTCAGAGCCAGGTATCAGAGATAAGGGCACACACTCTGTGCCTCTGACTCCAACACCTGCAGCCACTGAGAACATGAGGGTCTGTGCTGGGCCTTGGCACAAGCACAATTTTGCCTCTTGACATCCTTGGTTGATTTTATTTATTTTTAGTTAATTATTCTTATTTTTTTTTCCCATCAACCCAAAGATGAGCTATAAGCAGCTCAACAGAGAAGTTTTTTACAGATAGAGAGACCTAAATTTAAGTGCCCATTCATTCCTCCACAAAGGCTAATCACATAAATCCTGCCAATCTCAAAAGCTGCTCTACCTCCAACAATATTTCAACCCAGTCCTTTCACAGCTGGTGTGGAGACTATGAATTCAAAACAAAACAAAACTGAACAAAAAGAAACCAAACCAAACAAATCCTTGTTATGAAACATGGGAAGTTAGACAAGTTTTACCACCACACACTAAAAACTTTCTCGCCCCTCCCTGGACAGGTATTTTAAGTTTGAGGGATTATTTCCCTAATAACTGCTTTAATTGAGTGGTAGTGAAGCATTTGTTTTGATTTGCAGAACAGAATGGTTTCCTTTGAAAGCAGAAAATCTTTATCCCAGAACCCCTACACTTCAAAAGCAGTTTTTTCACCTGAAAATTTCTGTCACACCTTCTCCTATTGAGGGCCTCTGCTTAATCAGTGATAATAAATGAAGTGAAATCATAATCATGTCTCAGATATTTCATTCTGTTATTCTAGATACTGCTGAAATGGTGTGAAAATAAAATGTGTAACCAAAGCCATGTAGCTTTTCATTTACCTCCACTGTTTCCATGGTATGAAAGAAACCACTCAAAGCAGGAAGCAAGAATTCTGCCAGAAACTCTAAGTCAGAAGAAATACCCAGATTAAAATCAAACAGAAAGCAGAAAAACAGAGATGATGAAGAGGAAAGGACACAATTAAGGAAAGAGAGAAGATGGCAAGGGTGACCCAAACTGCACTGGGTTAGAGAGAATTGCTGAGCACTGAGTTCAGATATTGAAGAGTAAAACACTTCTGCAAATCAAATGGCAACTGCCCTAACTGCAGTAATAAATGCTTTTATCTCCATTTTTGTTACAATAACATTTCTAGTGAGGATCTTGGTGCTGGTCAAGTATTGCTACAAGTTACTAGAGAAGCAAATTTATACCAGGAGAATGAAATAATTCTGCTCCTTCTAAGCAATGTGGAGATTTTGCACCCTCTGCAGGTCCAGGAAGATATCCAGAACCTAGAAAATTACCCATCCTGCAATAAAATACATTTCATATTTATTTATCTGTGCTGCATCGCTGTGGCAATGTCTGTTTTCCCCCTTTGGGACATTTCTGAGTGCTGTCCTTCCCAAACCAAGCCACTTGGGATATTTCCTTTTCCCTTTCTGTTTGGACTCCAGCCCAGAGGAGCAGCCTGCCAGCTGTACTCCACTATATATTTTTTTTAATTTTTAATTAATATACTAGTTCAGATTATTTGTGCTTCTCTGCATGAGACACTTTTGACCACACACAGACTGAAAAAACAGCAGCCATCAAACAATTCCTTGTAGAAAAAAGACAATTTCAGGTAAAGCACGCTTTTCCCAGTGTCACTCAAGGAAGGGAAGAAAAAAAAACAAATAGAAAAAGAGGGGCCAATTTTTAAAGTTATTATATATCAATTTATTCATGCCATGAAATTTCACGGTGTAAAAATCATCTGACTGAATACACTGTCACAAAATATCAATATAAATAGACCTAAGAAATTAAATCAACAGACTTTGAACTTTATTTCCTCAAAGTAAAGCAATCCTCCAAAAATATTAAAAGAGAAAAATCTTGACAGTGCCTTAGGAAAAAATAAAAATGAAATGAAATGAAATGAAATAAAATGAAATGAAATGAAATGAAATNGTGTCCTTGGTTCTGGGGCTGGAAAAGGATTGTTTTGTCTGCCTGAACTGTGAGGAGAACTTGCTCACACTTTATATGAAGTTTGTTGGAGTCTGAGGCACAGAGTGTGTGCTCTTGTCTCTGATACCTGACTGTGAGATCCAGGAGAACACTGAATTTCATATAACATGAAATTTATGGGCACCTTTTCATGGTGATACATGAAAACAACTGTTAAAGTCAGAAAAGTTAGAAGTGTCTGTAGATTAGAGAGTTTTCTTAAATCACTGAGTGAAAAAATTAGTTTAGAGTTTAAACTAGTTTAGAAAATAGAAGACAAGATGGAGGATTTCGGGTGTTGTCTCTTTTCCTTCTTCTTTCTTTTTCATGTTCTTCTTCTAGAGGTTTTTTGGGTAGTAATGAGTGATTGGATAGAAAATACCACAGTGCAGCTCACAGGTGATGGGTCATTGGGTCTTTAAGCAAAATAATAGATGTATCTATTGTTAATTGGGTGAAAATAGATATAAAAATGAGGCTGCCACATGGTTTGAGGCCATTTTGTGCCTGCAAGGCCAAAGTGAGCCAAGAAGAGCAAGATGATTTGAACTTGTGCAGAAAGCCTGGAAAAACCAGCCAAGTTTTGTGATAGCATCCTAATAAACACGAGAAACAAGATCCTGATGAGCTTTGGAGTTTTCTTCCTGACCCAGAGAACTGAGATAAACAGAACTCCCTGTAAGGAGTATCCTGAAGGAGCTCAACTGAGAAATCCAGGAGTGAAGAAAAGTGAAGAAGAAGCACAACAGAATCACAGAGAGAAAAAACAAATTAAAAAAGTTGTAAAGTTCAGATTCACACACTAAGGAAGTGCAGGGTATGGAAAACCTGAAAGCTGGAAGTTAAGGCATCACATCCATGCACATAAATAAATCTAAAGGCATCATTCATCATTCATCAGGTGCAGCTTTGGGCTGTACAGAGGCTCTCTCATGCTCTCCTGTGTATTTTTGATTAATTAACAAGGAAGCCTGTAAAATAATTCCCTGATCCTGAGGTCTCCACTACCTAAATGTGCCATGGATTGCAATAAGCTCCATCATCAGTGTTTCCTCTGCTCCACGCCTTGCCCTGCGTGCCCCTGTGAAAAACTGAACATTTTAAACATCTTACTGAACATTTTTACATTTTTACACATTTTCCACCCTGGAAGGGCCACCCTGCTGCACAAAGAGCAGGCAGCTCCTCACACACCTCTCTCTAAGTTATTAAAATATAAATATCACTGCTTTATTACAGAGCTGCAGATGGGTACAGAATAGGCCTCGAGCCCTTAATCTTTCATTTGTGAAGAGTGGTACTTCCCTACCAAATTACATAATGATGCTGTGTTCCTTGCTTAAAAAACCTTGCAGTTCTTGGCCTCAAAGAAGACAACAAAATTATCATTATGCTGTTAATAGAGCTACTGCAATACAATTCTATCTTCAAATCAAGCAACATATTTACAATTAATCACTTTCATCTTAGAAAACCACATGCTCAGACTTAATCAGAGTTATTAAAAATCTCTAAATGAAAATTAGACTATCTAAGCAAGTGATTCTGAAACTCCTGACCAAAAGCCTTGCACTGGGTAGGTGTCAGAGGAAAGATGAATTTTTCCTGCTGTTTTTCAGCAGGATCAGGACAAGCCTCAAGGAAGGTTTTCTGCTCTCTCCAGTGTCACCATCTGTCCTGATGGGACACTTGTGGCTGGGTTCTTTCCCCCCTTGGACTGAGTTTGATGAGAGAGAGGCAGTTTTCTCTTCAGACTTGGTTGTTTATTCTTCTCTAATCTATATTACATATATACAAGGCACAAGGAGCTACATGCACTAAGATAGAAAGGTGCAAAATGGCCAACAAAGAACTTCTGCAAGGTTTTTTATATGTCCATTTACCCAATTAACAAATGCCAAGTTAATTATTTTTCTTAGTGACCCAATGGCCCAACACCTGTGAGCTGCACTG
>NC_031773.1:67394085-67413565 GCF_001522545.3 Parus major
GGAAAGGGAATATCATTCTCCTAAAGCACTGTTATCAGGCTTTATAGATAAAGGAAGAACTAAGAAAATTTTGAAAAGAATATGCACTAGGTTTCAACACTGCAATTTAATTTTCACAATCATAAGACCTGCAATTATAATACTTTGCTATTAGAAGTCCACAGCTGACATCCAGGTAAAGCTAAGATTCTATGGGGGGATCACATAAATACATTAGGAAGGTTGGAACATATCTCCAGCTAAAGAAATTTCTTTAAGATCAAGTACAAATTATTCTAAAGTTCTAAATCCCTGCCCACAATCTAAGAAAGGTGGGGCCTGGCATCTTGATTCTTTTGTAACAGCAGACAGTTTCCAAGCTTTCTTATACTTCTAACAGTGACAAGAAGAGAAAAAATCCCTTTTTTTCTCTCTCTTTCTACTTAAAACATTGTTAAACTGGCTAGTTTTCCTAGAGGTATTTAAAAGGTGCATTCTTTGTACCAGGATTGTTAGCATAGTCCAGCTTTGTTAAGAATTTGATTTTCTGAATTAAAAAAAAATAAATTAAATTGTCACTTTACCTGCCCTGAACTGGTTTCAGCACGTGGTTGTCTTCTCTTGCCAAAGAAGGTTGTAAAATTCCATTTGGAAACTGATCAGCAGAACCCCTCCTTTTTACCCATATGCACCAACCATACTGAAAACTCTGCTGGAAGACACAAGCCTGCAGATAAATGAGAAAAAAAAAAATAAAAATTGAACTTGGAGTGCAACAGTGTAAGAAAAACAAACAACTCTGTTACATAAATGTGGTTTCTACACGTGTGAGTCAGCCCAGGCAGCTGGGACAGCCACAAACTCAGAGCTAAAACTCAAAGAGAACATTCATTTCTGTCATTTCACCCATCAGGGGGTGCCCAAAAGGCAGAGGCACAAGACAAAAGGCAAATCTGTGGAATTCTGCCCATGCTGGAGGATCACTGGTTTATCAAGAGTTATTCCCTGCTGCAGGGTCACCTGAGCATATTTACAATCTCCAGCCTTTTAACTCACCCCTCCCGACATTAATACACCTCCTTCTTGGCAGTAGAGCACCTATTTTAATATTAATAATTTTAAAATTAAATATTTTAATATTTATTTAATAAATAAAAGACTGGCAATTCTCTTGTAGCAGCAACAACATTGTGAGCCATTGCCTACCCCATTCAAAAACCAACTATTCCCAGTTACTAAATGCAAATATCTTCTCAGTAATTTGCTGGACACCACCCTGGTGTTTCTGTTTGCTCATATTCAGAAGCAAGGGCCTCCATCAGCACTTCAGAGAGCAAAGAGCAGGATTGCTGCCAGGACATTTCCTCATCCATCACAACTTTGCTACACTCTTTTCCACCCCCGCTTCCTTTGTATGGCTGATCTCAGGTGATCTGAGATGTCAAGGCTCTTACCTGGATCTAAGGTGTTGTCTCAGCCCTTTTCAAAATACTGCTCCAAATTCAGAGGAAAGAAGGAAGAGAAAAGCCCTAAAAACAAGGAATAAGCAGTAATTAGACTGCACAAGTGGTGAGCTGAGGAAAGCCCTTACAGGAGTTAACTCAACTCTCTTCTCAACACCGTTTGAAGTGTTGTGTGCTTATGGATGTGACAAATGAGTGTGTTAGGCTGCTTAAAGAATCACTGGCAAAGTATTAGTGAGAGCAGGTTTTAACATAAATTTGTAAAGATGTAATTTAACAGAGCTCAGTGGCAAGAATGACTCCTTTACTTATTACATGGGTGAAGCACACAAAGGAAAATCGGATTAGAATCAGTCCAGAATGGTTTACATGGAGGCCAGGCATGCAAAATAGTAAAGGTGCAAAGGGTAAGGGTGCTAAAGGGTTTAGCAGCACTTAACCATTGACTAATTTAACATTTATAAAGTGATTTGATAGGATTTATTACAATTACAAGAGAGACCTAACTGCAGATTCAAGATAGCACCATCGCTGCTGTGCTTGTGATGGTATTTGAATCAATTCACACACAGACACACAGATATCTACCTGAACCTGTTAAAAATTCCCCTTGAGTGCAGGGAAATGCTCACACTGGCTGCCTTTACATCTCTCAGAGGGTGCAGGAGTGGAGTTATCACCCTGCCATCAGCTTTTGGTGACAGCTCTCCAAGGATCACAAACTTGAGGGCTCATGAGCTCTTAGAGGAGCTCCACTCACAGGGACGTGCTGGCACAGCCCACTGTGGTCCAGGAGAGCTCAAAAAGCCTCACTTAGGACTTAACAGGAATCTCTAATGTTGTAGAGCAGCCCCAAAGAGAAGGGGGCAAGTTCCCCACCATGCTGGAGAAGCAGGACATAGCTTGGGATTGACTGGACATAGCTCTGGTCATTCTCTCCAATGGATTTCTAACCCTGCTCTCAGAGTTTTGATGAAAGGTTTCACCTCAGTGTTACCAAAATTGGTGTCTTGCAACCACTCCAAAGGCAGCTGCTGCAGGGAAATGCTTTCAGTAAGCACTGAAAACCCAGGGCTTGCTGATAAATTTGGGTACTGTGCATTGCACTCAAGGAGGGGGGAATCCATCAAAACATTCTACAAATGTCTTTCCCACATAAAAACTTCCTTCACTGCTGATTCACCACTTCCTACTGGCATTGTCAGGTCCATGAACACGACATTGTGTAAATAAGTCTGGCAGAAGTAGTTCTGTCTCAGGAAGAGCAGACCTTCCCTGCTCTAAGCTGCTGGGGCTCCTTTACTTTTGTTGTCAGAGACGGGCTGAGAGCACAGAACAATTCAGAAACAGACTGAAGACAGGGTATAGCATAAAAGGGACAGATTTGGCTGAGCTGAGTGCTCACCCTGTGAGGAGACCCCCTGTGAAATGGTCACCTCCTGCATGGTGCCAGCTGAGCAGCACTGAGAGAGAGACTGAGAGAGATGAGGATCCTTAGGCTGGAGAAGAGAAGGCTCAAGGAGGGGTTCTTGTCAATGTATCTAAAGAATCCTTTCAAGTTGTTTTCAAATTCCTGAAGGGAAGGTGCAAAGAGGACAGAGCCAGGCTCTTTTCAGTGGTGCCCAGTGCCAGGACAAGTCAGTGGGCACAAAGTGACACAGAAGAAGGTCCCTCCACCATTACCAAACACTTTTCCACTGCAAAGGTGGCTGAGCCTTGGCACAGCTTGCCCAGAGATGCTGTGGTGGCTCCCATCTGGACACAGCTCTGAGCAACCTGCCTGAGCAGGGAAGAGGTCCAAGATGAATTCCAGACATCCCTTCCCACCTCACCTCTCTGTGATTCTGTGCTATGTCTCAATCTTCACCCATCCCATACCCTGAAAATGTGCCCAGTGTGCCTTTAGACTCACAGGAAAAAAATAAACTGAGTTTTACTAAAATATAAATAGCTTAAGGTAATCACAGGTTTCTTCTTCACATTGCAATATAGAACATTTTGGTCTAATAGACAGTTAACACTGTTATTATTGTTAAACTTGTTTTTATTTTAATAATTTAATATTTAATTTTGCTGCACTGTGTCTGTCTCTCAGCCACTGAACTGACAGGTCACATACTCATACACACACCTCTGTTACAGCTTCTAAATCCCTAACATACTCTATAAATCACATTATTACACTTAAACCTCAAATTATTTTACCTAATATAATTTCTTACCTACTGAAGACATATTCTTATTTATAACTAAGCATAAGTTTATAATATATCTACCTAATGTTTGTGTACCTTTATCATTACATTAACCCAAACTCTTTCCAAGGCTGCAGAGCCCTCAGCATCTGTGGAATTTTCCATTTTTCCATTTCCCACATGATCCTTACCTTCTTAGCAGTTAAAAAAAATCACATTTGTTGTTTCACTATGGTTGCAATCAATACATTGCAATGTTTTCTCAGCTAGGCAGGAGCAGACACTTGTGACTGGCTCCTCAGCATTAGTTCAGGAAAACAACACACATTGTTCCCCCAAGGAGCCCTGACAGCTGGGCTGACTCATGTTGGGCCTTTCCACCAAAAAACTTCCATCTCTGAAGGTTGGACCTGATGGTCTTGGAGATCTTTTCCACCCCTCATGGCTCCATGAGACCAAACATAGCATTGGACCACCCACATAAGAGATTTGCATTTCTGCATTTCAGCAAAATAAGATCACAAGGAGCACAATTACTCTCTAGAAAAGTCACTCCAAAGGAGGGAGAACTCCAAATCACACACTAGTAAACTTCCAGCTGGGTTTTAGGGACCCATGGGCATCATTTACAAGGTTCTGGACATGTCACCACCCGTATCTGCAGTCTCTGGTTCATGAAACAGCACAACAGGGTGCCCAAGGGAGTTGCCAGGCTTTGCAAGGAGTGAAATCACCATGACTCAGTTAAAAAGTTGAGGTGAATGAGCCCCAGTCACCAACCCATTCAGCAAATAATTTACTTATTTATTTAATAAATAATTTATTTATTCAATATTATATTACTTGCATCCAGTAAGTAATAACAGTTTAAAAAAAATAATTAAAGCCTTTTTAAACCTTCATAAAGTCGGGTTTTATACAGCTTTGAATGATGAGTTACCTTCCTCCACCCAGATAAAGAAATCAGAACAAAAATGTTTGAACACAAAAGCCTGTACACAAAACAGAGTCTTTCCAGCAGTTCTCTGCCAGCCCAAGCTGTGGCTGAGTAGCCAAAACCTCTCCCTGCTCCTCCCTGGCCTGCAGGAAGTTCACTCCAAAGTCATTAATGTCTTTGAATTAAGATCTATAGGGAGGAAAATTGTTGATAGATCTGTTAAACAAATGGGTAAAAAAAAAATAAAGGCAATTGTGTGAGGTTTATACCTTCCAGACCAAGATTTGTTGCAAGTAAAGGTTAGTTTAATAGCTCAATCTCAGCATTTCCCAGTCTGTTCTCTACATAATTTTAGTAATCTCCCATTGCTATGCCACCCAAGTGCCTTTAATATAAAATTAATTAATCTGGATATGGCATAGGCTTGGTACAAAATATTTACAATATTTTGAAATAAAGATCAGTGTAAGAAGAATAGCATGGTCTTTTTTAGCCTAAAAACAATGGACCATTACTAAATGTATAAAATCTCAACAGACTTTTTTCTTTATTTTTTTGGTAGGTCTTTCTTTTCTGTCAAGTTCATCACATTTCTCACAGTAACTTTGTCCTTTTTTTGGGGTGGGGTTGTTTGATCTATGTGTTTTTTTCATATTTGTTTTCAATAGAAGACTCTTCCCCTTGCTGTTTTAGTTTGACCACGCTGGAGTTATCAGCCACTTTGGAAAATTTGATTCCCTGCTTCCCTGTCTCTGCTTCACATCAATTTGGGGATTTTTCCCTCATTCTAGAGAATGTGTGATGACATCCAAGACAACTGAAAGATGACAATAAAACTTGGTTAAGCCAATGGCTTAGAAACCAGGCCAAGGAGAGCAGGAAGAGATTTTGTTTATATTTAAACCCAGAACATGCATTTGCTCGCCAACTGAAACTACTGTCCCATAAAAGCAGTTTAAACAATGTAAATGCACATAACTTTTAACAAATCACAATCAAACATCACAGTTAGTGGCTCAATAATTCGTGGTTGCTTCTATATTTTGATAGGCAAACATAAAAAGCCTAAGCATAAAATATTTAACTCTGGCTTACACTGTACAAGATGACAGCAGTGGAACTTCCACAGCATTTAAATTGGTGGTCAGGGATCAGCAATGAGCAAGAAGGAACAGCAATAAAAGGAAAAGAAAATAGCAATATAAGGAAAAGAAGAAAAGTGTAGACTCAAGCAGCACAGCTTGATCCCTATTGTGATAACACAAAGTCTCTGTGGCTGAGGCAGGGTGCTGAACTTACATCAGCTTCATGGTGTGGAGCATCTTTTCTTCCAGGCAGCTGCAGCAAAGCAGAGCCCAGTCCCTGCAGGCTCTGCCTCTTGATTTTGGAGGCACTGCACTCCTCCAGAGCCTCCTCTAAATATCACTTTTCACCCTGTGCAAAGAGCAGGGGGGTTATTCAGACTAAAGCACTCTGTGTTGACAAGCTGTGATCACAAATCCCCTTGTGCAGCGTTTGACACCCTCGCAGTGCTGGCTGAAATTTTAATTGGAGGCCAGGGAAGAAATTCTTTCACACAAACCGGGTCCAGCAGGGAGCCCACCCCTCTGCAAAGACAGGGCACTCAGAAATCAGCTAAAACACAATAATTTCATTAATTTCCCCGTGAACAACAGGTGAGCCTAATGCTTTTGATGAAAAAAAATATGAAAAAAATCATTTTCCACTTTTCACAGACAGGAGAAATCCATTTGGCGAAGAGGCAGAAATTCCCCTGACTCTCTCTCAGCACCACGGAACCACAAAAAACTCCAAAGTCATCGAGTCCAGCCTGTCCCCACCCCTTGTCCCCAAGTGCCACCTCCTTTCGAGGGCTGGCGATGCCACCGGGACGCTTTCAAAGCACAACAACAGCGACATCAGCCCCGAGTCACATCCGGAACATCCCCCGAGAGCCGCCGGGGACCGGGCGAGGCGGGGCCGGGGCAGCTCCGCTCCTTTATAGCGGCCTCGGGCAGGCGGACGGACAGACGGACAGACAGACAGACGGACAGACAGACGGACAGACGGACGGACAGACAGAGCCATGGCCATCCCCTGCGTGGAGCTCAGCAACAAGATGAAGATACCCGCCCTGGGGCTGGGCACCTGGCAGGTACCGAGGGCAGGGAGGGAGATGCCGGGATGCGGGATGAAGTTAAAGCACCGGCAAAATAGAAAAGGGAAATGATTAAAAAAAAAAAAGAGTAATGGAAAAGGATAAAAAAATGATAGAAAAGGGAAAGGGTACAAAACGATAGAAAAGGGAAAAGATACAAAATGGAAAAGATACAAAATAGAAAAGATAAAAAAATAATGGAAAAGGATACAGAATGATAGAAAAGGGAAAGGATACAAAATAGAAAAGGAAAGTATACAAAATAATAGAAAAGAATGCAAAATAAAAAAGGAAAAGGATAGAAAAAAAAATAATAGAAAAGGATACAAAATAATAGAAAAGGATACAAAAAAATGGAAAAGAATACAAAATAATAGAAATAGAAAAGGATACAAAATAGAAAAGGAAGCGCCGCTCTAAAATCCGGGTCCGTGCCCTGCCTGGCGCTCGCAGCGCCCGATGGCGGCCGCTTATGCAACCGGGCGGGGGGGCCGCGGGGAGCCGAGGGGGAAAAAGCCGAAAAAAATATAAATTAAGGGCTGGAGAAGGTGGGAGGAGGCGCAAAAAACCAGAGGGGAAGAGAAGGAAACCCACCCAAAAGAGCGAGCGGCAGCGGCTCGCAGCCGCGGGATGGGGTCGGGGTCTGCGGGAGGAGGATTTGGGGAAGGGGAGGATTTGGGGAAGGGGAGGATTTGGGGAAGATTTGGGGAAGATTTGGGGAAGGGGAGGATTTGGGGAAGATTTGGGGAAGGGGAGGATTCGGGGAAGATTTGGGGAAGGGGAGGATTTGGGGAAGATTTGGGGAAGGGGAGGATTTGGGGAAGGAGAAGTGGCGAAACTCCTTGGGCAACACAGGGAGCAAAGAGGGGAAATGGCAGGGGATGTGCTGCTGGCATAAAGATGATGGCTTGCAGAAACAAACTCCTTTCTGCTCTGTGGGGTTTCACTTTAGTGAGGAGGAAACTCCAGCAAAGGGGGGATGTGTGGAGCTGTCACTGAGCCCTGGCAGGGGGACGAGGAAAAACTCGTGTTTGGCTTCTGTTTGCTTTTCAGGCTCCCCCGGGAAAGGTGGAGGAGGTGGTGAAGTTTGCTATTGATGCCGGCTACCGCCACTTCGACTGTGCCTATTTCTACCAGAATGAGAATGAAATAGGGAATGCAGTCCAGCAGAAGATCAAGGAGGGAGCTGTGAAACGGGAAGACCTCTTCATTGTCACTAAGGTACAAGGATTCAAACTTATTGGGGCTTATTTAGCTTTTCTTGCAGAGAAATCTTTGTTGTACCTGTAAAGTAACACAGTTCCCTTCTCTGATATTCATTTTGTGGTTTTCTTCTTGTGGCTTAAAAGTCCCACCCTGTATTTGGACTTGGCTTTATCAGGGACTGCTGACAACTTAGGAAAGATATCACAGCTATTACTGATCTAATAATTTCCTCACATCGATTAAGTCAGTTATTCTGGGTGTTCAATTGGACACACCCAAGGAAGATAAGGGGAAAAAAAACACAAAAAACCCCACAAACCAAACAAAACCCAAAAAAAACCCAAAAAAACCGCACAAACCCCGCCCCCAGTTGTCTGGATTCATCAGTGCTAAGCAAAACATTTGCAAACTGTGTCACATACAAATCAAGAAAGGGAACAGAAATCAAAGCATTTTATATGTGTTTTCTTCATTCCTTTATCTCACCCACTTGTTCCAGAAGTTCTCCTCACCTAAAAGGATTTTACTAACTAATAAATTTATCACTTGGGGTTTTTACCAGCAAAACCAGAAAACTTTGAGTATAACTAAGATTTTCCACATTAAGCCTTGCTTTTGTTAAATAACATGGTTTCATTTAATAATACTCATTCTTCTATTTAAACAACTTCAGTTTTGATTTCAAAAATGAAGTAAAATTGACAACTCTTCTCAGTGTGGACAGTTAAATGGGACAGAAAGAGCTAATCAGTAGTCAAAATTTAGGCTGAAAAAAATAATTGCTAACAGCTTTGCTGTGTCCCATGCACTTGACAGAGTGTTACATTTATATCTGAGAATATCTTCTCATAAGTGGGAATCCTGACTTCATGACAGCTGGATTTGTGGAGTGTTTGTCCTGCTTTACCAGTGAAATGTTCCATCCTCATCTTCAGCATGTGCTGACTTAAGTGGGGAGGTGTTGGTGTCAGAGGCACAGAGTGTGTGCCCTTATCTCTGATACCTGGCTCTGACATCCAAGAAAACACTGAATTTCATATAACACCATGGAAACAACTGTTAAAGTCAAAAACTAAGAGTGTGAGTGTATAAATTAAAGAATTTTCTTAAGTCACCAGGTGAAAAAGTTAAAGGTTTAAACTAGTTAGAAAACAAAAGATAAGATGGAGGATTTAAGGTGCTGTCTCTTCTTTCTTCTTCATCTTCTTCTTCCAGAGGTTTTTGGGTAGTAATGAGTGATTGAATAGAAAATGCCACAGTGCAGCTCACAGGTGTTGGGTCATTGGGTCACTAAGAAAAATAATTAACTTGGCATTTGTTAATTGGGTAAATGGACATATAAAATACCTTGCAGAAGTTCTTTGTTGGCCATTTTGCACCTTTCTATCTTAATGCATGTAGCTCCTTGTGCCTTGTATATATGTAATATAGATTAGAGAAGAATAAACAAGAGAAAACTGCCTCTCTCTCATCAATCTCAGTCAAAAGGGGAAAAGAACCCAACCACAAGTGTCCCATCAAGACAGGGAGGGAGTTTTCCTCCCAGACCCCCAAGTGTGTGTCCCTCTGTCCCCTGGTGTTCCCTGGGGAGCTGTGAGGTTACAGCCGGGCTCGCTCTCTTCCCACAGCTGTGGAACACGTTCCATGAGAAGCCCATGGTTAAGGTGGGGTTCAAGAAGAGCCTTGCTGCCCTCCAACTGGACTACCTCGACCTCTACCTGATGCACTTCCCCATGGGATTCAAGGTAGTGCTGCTCTCCACCCCTTTCCTCCCTTACCCCCCCAGGAACACGCTGCATTCTCTCATCTTTGCTGTGACCATCTTCATTACCCTGCTGGGTTATGGGGTTCCTTTGGCTCTTCCCTGATCCTGGTGGTAGCAAGAATTTGGTCATTAAAAAGGTGGTGTGTTTTAGCATGGGAGTTTGGTTTTTCATGCCTTTTGGATTGAAATGTAAGTGTGAGCACCCCTGGGTATTCTGGTAACCAGCACAGGTGGTTACAGCATGGACATCAAGGTTTTTGGGGATGTTGGCTTGCTCTGAAGCAAGCAGCAGTGAAAAAATGAAGCATAGCACAGAAGGAATGTATTTTTCCCCCAATCTACATCTGTGTAAAATAAATGAGAAACTAGAACAAAGGGGCTGGGGGGTGTCTGTTCCCTTCTCTCCAGATCTGCCAAAGTTACATAATTATTACTAATCCCACACCCTTTGCATGCAGGCACTGATATTGTGAAATGTGGCCCTCACCCAAAAGAGAATCCTAACAGACATGCATCACTTTTAGTTATGCAATATGTTTAAACAACTTGCTGCCAGTAAATGCAGTCCAAAGTGCTGGTACACCATAGGAAATGCAACACTTAAAAAGTCAGTGTATTATTTTTAATTTAACAGGCTGGTGAAGAGCTGCATCCTCTGGATGACAAGGGTCACAGCATTCCCAGTGATGCAGATTTTCTGGACACATGGGAGGTGAGTCAATATTTGCTGTTCAGAGCAGAAAAGGTGGAGCAGAGATCTGCCTGCAAAATGAAATTGAGGGGTATGTTTGGGCATGAAGGGAAGCCACACAAAATTGTATTTCAGCCAGAGAGTTGCTTGTATCTCTTGTTTTGGGGAGCAAGAAGGGGATGTTTTTAGTAAGGCTAAAGGGAAAGAAGCTGTCAGCACTGTAGGTGCTGTCCTTGAAATACTTGGATACACAGACAAGGCAGAACCAACCCTTTAGATTAATCTAGGTGTGGCTGTTAATTTACTGAGTGTTTGTGCAGTTAGGAGTCTGTTCTCTTTTATTAACTGAGGTACTTTTATGTCATCTAATCTAGCATGAATTGTTCATTCATTTGCCAGGAGCTTGAGGGAAATAAAATAATGTAGTTTGACAGTAATAGCAAACTCATCCCTTCCCCTTGGTTGTCATTACTCATTAGGCCATGGAAGAGCTGGTGGATGCTGGTCTGGTAAAAGCCATTGGTGTCTCCAACTTCAACCATGAGCAGATTGAAAGAATCTTGAACAAGCCAGGACTGAAGCACAAACCTGTAATGAACCAGGTGAACATTTTGTTTCCATTCCTCAGCTAACCTTGCAGTCCAGAATCATAGAATGGATTAGGATTGGAAAGTACTTTAAGGATTATTTAGATCCAGCCCCTTTCCATGAGGCTGGAGCCTTCCATTTAGAAGTATTCAATATATTTAGAGAAAGTGTGTGTGTGTATATATATAATTAGAGGACACCTAAATTCATACAAAATATAAACACACTATAAATGTCCTATATAAATAATTTATACAATATATATTTAGAGTAATCCTAAATATATCCAGCAAAATCCCTTCTGTGAGTTCCTGCACCAGCATGGGACTTACTAATTTATTATTAATTTATTATTATTATTATTACTGGTGGGGTGGACTGATCAGAAATGCTTCCCTCAGGTGTTCCCCTTCCTAAATTTATGTTCCTTTCTCCAGCTAAGTCATTCATCAGAACAGTCCTGTAATTTGATTGGCTCCAACCTGCTCATGTTCACGAAGAATTATTGAAATTTTTCAACATAAAATAAACCACTCCATTATAGGAAGGAGGTTGAAGAGTACAATTACATAACAAATTATGTGATTATGTAATTTATGATGGCAGCACAGCAGCAGCTTAGGGGACCTTCTGATTTTCTTCCAGCTTCTTTGCACTCAGCTGAGGATGCTGAATGCAATTCCCACTCTTCCAGGTGGGGAATGCCCAGGGAAGTCTCCACAGCAGCTCAGGTGTGAGATAACCATGGTACAGGTTCTTTGAGGAAAGGAGAGGTTGGGTGCATGAGAGCAGAAAATGAACTTGAGGCATTCTGAGCTGCCCCTCTGAGGGCGCAATCCTGCCCTGCAGTAGTCCAGGGAGGCTCATTTCCAAAATTCCACAAATAAAACACTTCAGTTGTTGTCTGTTTTTTGCTTTCTGTGGGTAATATGCAGCATGAGAAAGCTCTGCTCTCTGCAAGGCCTCTAGATGCTGCTGTGACATTAACAACTTTTTCATGAGATAGATTTGAATCACGGTACTGGAAGTGAAGTCTTCACATTTTCAGTGACCCAAGAGGATTTAAAATGTAAAGCTCTGCAGCTCAGCAAAGTCTTCCTCTTTATCAGCCATCTTCCTGTGCCTGCAGGTGGAATGTCATCCATACCTGACCCAGGAGAAGTTGGTCAAGTACTGTAAATCCAAAGGGCTGGCTGTGACTGCATACAGCCCCCTGGGCTCTCCTAACAGACCATGGTAAGACAGCACTGCAGCCTTTCTGCACACAAAACACTGCTCTTCAACTGGGGAAAATTATTATTATTATTATTATTATTATTATTATTATTATTATTATTATTATTATTATTATTATTATTATTATTATCGTTATTGTTGTTATTATTATCGTTATTGTTGTTATTATTATCATTATCATTATCGTTATTATTATTAGCATTATTAGCATTATTATTTTTTCATTATCATTGTCATTATCATTATCATTATTATTAATTATTATAATTATCACTATTATTATTGTTATTATTATCATTGTCTTTATTATCATTATAATAATACATTTTATATATTATATATCATTTGAATTATTAATTATATAATAATTATCATTATTATCATTATTATCATTATAATAATACTTTTATATATTATATATTATATATTATTTGTATTATTAATTATATAATAATAATCATTATTATCATTATCATAATGATAATGATAATAATAATCATCATCATAGTCATAATCATCATCATAATAATGCTAATAATGATAATAATAATAATGATAATAATAATAGTAGTAGTAGTAATGATAATAATAATAGTAGTAGTAGTAATGATAATAATAATAATAATAATAATAATAATAATAATAATAATAATATGTAAATGATAGAGGTGAAATGACAAGAGTTCTGTTGTCTTGATGCAGATTATGTCCCATGATGTCAGGTTCCTACAGGGCAGCTCTCACCTTTCTACTGCCACCATCTCTGTTTTTTAACAGGGCTAAGCCAGGGGATCCCACCCTTCTGGATGATCCCAAGATTAAAGACATTGCAGCCAGACATCAGAAAAGCCCTGCCCAGGTAAATTGTCAGAACAAACTATTCCTCCTGCTCAGATGTCTTGCAGGCCACTCCTGGCAGATGTTATTTTCTCTAGAGATAAATTCTAATGGGGCTGGACTTGACTCTTGGTTCTGCCCAGGTTCTTAACAGCCTTCAAAAAATCATCAGCTATTTTCAAGGAGGTCTTGAGTGCCAAGTTTTGGGGTGGACTGATCAGAAATGCTTCCCTCAGGTTTTCCCCTTCCTAAATTTATATTCCTTTCTCCAGCTGAGTCATTCATCAGAACAGTCCTGTAATTCGATTGGCTCCAACCTGCTCATGTTCACAAAGAATTATTGAAAGCTGCTTGATTATTTAAGATTTCTTTTTCCTCTATTAGTTTGCTAGTCACACAAATGAGTTGGTGCCTGGGGTGTGCAGAAGCAGCACCTGAAACAAAGCCACATGTTCACATGCCATCAAAGACAATCATATTCCAAGACAGGCAGAGCAGGACGAAAACATTCAATAGTTTGGTGGGTTTTTTTGGAGGGGAAACTTTTAAATTCTGTAAATGTTTTTCCTTTTATGAGCTTTCAAAAGCTGAACCTTGGTGAGGTACTTACCTGTGAGCCCAAAATAATCTGTAGCATCATTATGCTCACTGAGTCTGAGCACTCACATAATACAAACCAGAGCATCATAATTTTTCTCCCCTTGCCAAAACAAAACCAAAACAAATCCTGCAAAAGCCACAATGTAGAAATAATGTGGGCTTGAAGAAATTACAATTACAATTACAGTCTGCTGGCAAATGTGTGAGCAAATCCTGGCACATCAAACTCCTGTGTGCAAACCTGTGAATTTCCAAAGAGTGAATATGGTTGTAGAAAAAGAAATTGTAGATTAAAAGGAAAAAAAAAATCCACAAAATGTGTTTGAATAGATTTCTCAGGACACTGTTTGTGCTCCTCCTTGTTCTTTCCTAGGTCCTGATCCGCTTTCTGGTCCAAAGAGACATCATTGTCATTCCCAAGTCTGACAAGCCACACCGTGTTGAGGAAAACATGAAGGTGAAGTTCCCTTTGGAGATGCTGCTGCCTGGTTTGATGCACCCACAGCCCCTCTGTGTTTCCAAGCAGCACCAAGTCACTGCAAGGGGGGTACAGAGATTTGAAGACTGGGGCTCAGCACTACCAAACCACCTGGGGAAAAGCATTTTGTTCCTGCTGGGAGAGAAATGAGTTACACCAGGGTGGTCTGAGCTCTGCTGCTGCTGCAGAAAGGGACCCCCAGGTTTGGGCTTGCCATTGGGGGAAAGCTTAGCAAATCCTCAGGGTGTAAAGGAACAAGTTTTGAACACCAGAGCTGTTTGAGTTTGTCTCACTTTGAGTCTGTGGCTGCCCTGGGCAGTGAAGTGTAGCTGGATGTTTGCTCATCAGGTGTGGCATCTTACATAACACCTCTGTGCTGCTTTCAATCCATGGTGAGAGAGTTTAGAGTCATTTCTCCTATGAACCCCTAGCAACAGCTCTTAGATGATTAACTGAGATTATTTAACAGTTATTTGCAGCTGATACCCAGCAGTCCTCTCTTACAGCAGAAAACTTACCTCCAGTATTTGTGACACACTCTGAGCACCTAAAAACTTCTCTGTGTGCATTACAACACAAAGTGCAGTGGTGTTGTTATTCAGCCAGCCAGAAATGTGAGACCTTGCCATGAACAGCACCTCAGAAATAAAAGAACCGTTTTGATGGCTTCAAGGGTTGTTATTTGCCTGAGAAATAAGAGGATTGCTCAACTCTGCTTAATGCATTCCTACCTCAAGTCCTAAGTGCATGAAGCACAGTGGCTAACTACTCATGAATCTAACTAAAAAGAGTTTTGTTTTGTTTTTTTGTCTTTCCCTGCTAGGTGTTTGACTTTGAACTGTCTAAAAAGGAGATGGATGTCATCCTCAGCTTTAACAGGAACTGGAGGGCAGTTCCAGTGGTCCAGTACGTTCCTTATTATCCTTCCTATCCATTTGTCCTGTTCCTGTCTGTATTTTCATCCCCCCTGTCTTGAACACATACATGACCAAGACCAGGGAGAGCTCCTATTTTAAACTTTGAGGCATGTCCTGGAAATTCAGGAGGGAGATCCCTTTGGAGAGTGTTCCCTCCAGCATATTGGTGTTGGAGGGGCTTTCCCACGAGGCTGTGTTTAATATTATTTAATGACAACTGCAGGACTCAATCACCTTGGCAGTGGGGCAGGGAAATGCTGCTCAGAACACTTTCTGTGCTACTTGAATAACAAAATCCTTCTCTTTTCAGAGCTGTCAACCACAAGGACTACCCCTTCAAAGCAGAGTATTAAATGCAGGTGGTTCCTGCAAGACCTCCATTTAACTCCTTCCACATCAGGTGTTCTCTCCAGCTCAACCTTCATTTCTTCTCTACTTGACAATCATTATGGGCAGCACCTTTTTCCTCCTTTTTTTTAAGGAGGAGAGCACTAACTGATATAAGAATGCAGCAAAAAGGGTGGGATTTTTGTAAAGATGCTTGGCAGAAATCTGGTTTTGATTAATAGTAAAAAGAAGATGTCTTTTCATTTCCTTTTTATCTGGTCTTCCTTAATTAGAGATGTGTTTAACAAAAAACTAGCTACTTACATGGAGTTTTTTATATGTTACCTCCATTGTGGTCAGTCATACAGTGGCTCATGAGTCACTGCCAAAGAACAGTTGCTTTTTATATATTTGTGATTTTTACAGAGTGTATTTCTAATGCTTTAAAATTTTATATGAATAAAGTTTTATCAACAACAAAAATCGATCAGTGTAGTCCTTAAATTGTTTTATATAGTTTGTCATGTTTTTCTAAATTTTAATACAGATAGAAATAAATTTCTGTAATTTTTGTACAAGGACAGGAGATACAGATCACTTTGTGGTTTATTGTTCAAAACAGGATTGTGCTGTAGCTGGGAACTAAAGAACAAAGTTGTCACTGTTGCCCCACACAGCCCTTCCTCTGAATACCTAAAAACTGAATTCCTGTGTGAGTAGTGGGGAAGGGTGAAGACAGCAACGTGGGCAAGGATAATTCACAGTAAAATCCAACCAGATGAATGTAAGGGTTGCCTCCAACATCAGACTGGGAGTCTCAAATATAAACTTAGATTTTTTTGCAACTCTGCTGGCAGCATCCAGAATATTACACTCAGACACAGGCTGAGGAAAGCACGGAAAAAAACCCCTTCTTCAAAACCACCAGAGCAAACCCTGAGACAGGCTGACAGTAAATTGCTGTAAAATATTTTCAGGTTGATTTTTGCTAGGCCAAAGCCAAGCTGGTTTGTGGCATTCAGGAGAGACATCCTTAGGGGTTCTTTACCTTATTTCACAGGGAATTAGTGGGACAATTCCTGTCCCACTTACAGCAACTGGTCCATCCCTACTCATTGACAAACAGGGGGCTGCTGATGGGAATACTCCATTTATTGCAGATGCAGTTTCAGAATACATTTCTTTGAACAAATTGTTTTTATTGCAGCCATCAGATGTTTTTTGAAAGACTCCTAGGAGAGCTCACAAAACCCCCCCCCCAAACAAAAAAAAACCATGACAACTCACAGACAATGCCAGGCACAGTTTCACCCCCTACAGAAAACTTGG
This sequence comes from Parus major, assembly GCF_001522545.3. Taxonomy (NCBI): domain Eukaryota; kingdom Metazoa; phylum Chordata; class Aves; order Passeriformes; family Paridae; genus Parus; species Parus major. The sequence goes on from NC_031773.1 coordinate 67,410,792, forward strand.
TGCATCTCCACATGTAAACAAGATGTTTCAGCTGAGCAGGGAGCCCAGCTTTGGGTTGAAACAGAACATTACACTTCTTTAGGAAGAATCCAGATGCTGTAGGAGATAAGGGAGTGGTGATAAGGGAGATCCTGGGGGGCTCTGATGCAAAGCTGTTCACAATTTGCTCAGGGGATACTTGAGTTGCTCAGTTTATGCCCCCATCTTCTGTAGGATGTCAATGCTAAACTGTATGGCATGTAAATCCAAACCAAGCTGATGTCTTACAGCCAAGTATTTACTATGTACAAACAAAAACATCTGTAAATAAGGTATTCAGGAGAGAGAGAGGTAAAAAGAAGCATCATAGAGGTTTACTTCATTTTGGTGTACGGCACTGATGGATGGCAAGATTTTGTGTACAGTCATTTGAAACCAGCTCCAACTCTCTTTACATCTTTTTCTTTTTAATTATGGTGGTTTTATATAAATTAAACTACAACGTTTTTATACAAGTGACCTATTTTTGACCCTCTATACCCTTACCTTTTCCTCTTTTAAAAACTATACTTTCTTTTTAATTACCCATTTCTGGGCAACTGACATTTAAATTTTTTTTAATACTTATCTCACCATACCTCTACTGACAATTATGAAATCTTACTATAGAAAAGTGTGTGATTTTGTCTTTATTTTTTTTTTAAGCTGTGATATTGGCTAATTATGTATGTTTATTGCTAAATATAATACTCTAGCACATATTAAAGCATTCTACCATTAGTAGTGCCTTTAGGCTAAACTTTGTAAAGCTATGTGTGTATATATATTCTAGATTGCATTCCATTACTAGTCACTAACAACAAAAAGAAATATCAGTACCGCTGTCAGCTAACATAATCATCCAAATTTAGGTATTAACTTAAACTAGAATGGAAAAATTGATACTTAAAAAAAAAAAAAAAGTATAAAACAAAACAAAAAAAATTAAAACACGTTATTGATGCAGTATTTCTCATGACATGGGCAACTTACAGAAAATATTACATTGTCAACTAAAGATATTTCTTCCATGCCTTAGTCTAAAGTGCAGAAAGAAAAAAAAAGACTTCTGTTTTACAAAAGCAACCATTGTTTTTATAGGTTTACTGCACACCTTTCCCAAGCAACTTTACTTTACATGCTTTTTGGGTTGACCAAATGCCAGCTGAAATCACTGTTCAGATACATATTTATGAGTGTCAGTAGGAGAGTTTATATATTTCACAGCATGGGTTTCTTTAGGAATAAAGGCTCTTGTGCAAAGGCAGTACTATTCTGATGAATGTCTAGACTGATTATTAAATACAGTGCTAATATACATGGTTTTAACTGGGATAATGCAAAAAGACATTTTGGTAAATAAACATAAATATAAAAAGAACAATTTAGCACTTTTTCCTTTTTTTTTTTCTTTTTTTTTCTCTTTTTTTTCTTCTCCCAAACTGATTGGTCCAGCGTCTTTAGGGGCCTCCTATGGTTCTTTCTCAAATTGTCTCAAACCTGCTGAGAAAGAGACAGATTAAATATGGCTTGAAAGAACCCAAAGACATCTCCAGAAGAGAAAAGGCACAGCTCTCAAGGTTAACAGGTAAGGATACTGGGTGGGTGTGCTCTGCTCATGGATTGAGTTGCTCTGAGGTGGGTCCCAAGAGGACAAAAATCAGATTTCAGCCTCTGAGGAGAGGCTCAGCAGTGCCCAAACCCCTGGGACAGCTCCTGTGTGTGGAGAACACTTTCCATGGGGACACAGCTGCACTAACCCTGAGCCAGCCCAAAATCCTCTCCCCTGACACTTTGGTTTAAAAAAGGACAAGAGGAGCAAAACAATTCTGCTTTGCACCACTCTAAACCAAAAGGAAGAGTTCACAGGTATACCACACCTCTGGCTTTACATAAAAACACTAAAAATGTGTGTGCACACATTAAAGTGGAGAAAAACAAGAGTTTCTCTATATTTGATCATTTCCCTCAGTAAAGAATCGATGTTGCAAAGCATCCTTAAAGCTGTTAAACTGGTCAGCAAACTTCCATTCTCCCCCACTGGTTCTCAGCCATAAAATGAGTTTAATTGGCTGTATTTGGAGTGCTTTAGGTTAAAATAAAAATAAAAAGCTAAGAGGGCAATTTTGCTGATTTCTTTCTGTAAAACTAGGCTGTGTTTCACCAACCAGTGCTTTAAAAATGACAATAAAAAATTATTTTTGCCTTGAAAAGAACATTAGTGCACAGCTTCAGCAAAAGCAGTTTCTCAGCCATTCGTGTTCCAATGATTTTGTAAAGGAATTTGTGAAAGGCAAAGGGAAAAAGGGGTTTTGGGCATCAACATGAACAGCTGCAGAATTTTAAAACACAGGTACACCTGTGCAAAAATGTGGCAATGGTATATATAATATAATATATATATATACTATATACCTATTATAGGTATATATATAATATATACCTATTATTATATATACTATATAATAATAGGTATTAAAATACCTGCATTGTATTATTATATGTATATCATCAAATATTGTATGTAGTATTTTATTATTTATGTATGTTAACATTATATAAGATTTACATTATATATATAATATGTATTTATATATTATACTATGCATTATATAATATCATATTACAGAATATACATTATTTTATATATTAATATATAACCATATCTATATATTTATCATTATATATATTATATGATGTGATATTATATTATATTATATTATATTATATTATATTATATTATATTATATTATATT
>NC_031773.1:67414025-67428009 GCF_001522545.3 Parus major
AAATATATGATATTCAACTATAGAAACAGGTGCAATGTGTGTATTATGGGCATTACTTACCATTAGTCTCTGATTTTTTCCCCATTGCTGATACCTGTTTGAAAAAGCAAAAAAGCCATTATTAAAATCCCATGTAGGAGAACATTGCTATTCATAACAGGAATAGAAAATCAACCCCATGCAAAGGATGGATGTCCACACATAACACAGCTCTGCCAAACAGGAATATAAAAGCCAGACACTGCTTTCTGAACCTCACTGTGCTTTTTGCTCTAGATAAAAAGGTGGGTGAGGAACAGAATATTTTCATCTCAACACCTCCCAGAAGTGTTTTTACCTTAGAAGAAGCTGCTGGCTTCTCCACTGACTGCTTCTCCCAGAGATTGCGTTTGCCAGATACATCTCCTGGTCTTAAATCCTGTATTTTAAATGTCAGAGAACAGAAACCAACATTAGCTCAGGTTTATTTTCCTTTGTTACAGAAAAGGTTAGAATGCAACTTCCTCACAAGAGAATTTGAGGAACATCCTCTAGAGGTAAATATTACATCGTTTATCAGTTATAAAGAATAATATTTCACAAAATAACTCCAAACACATCCATGTTTTAAGACAAAAAACAATTCTGTTGCATCTATTTCATATGGCACAGACTGGCCTTTACTCAGTATGCTCAACTTAGGGAGTGTAGTGAACTGCACCATCAGTTTTTTACAAAAAAAAAACAAAAAAAAATCCAATTTCTGCAGAAAAAACCCCCACATTTTCTCAGGGACAGTATTTCTGCTAGGGAGGAATTCAAAAGTAGCTTGTCTTGGTTATTTTAGATAAAAATCAAAATATTTTATTTTTAAAATTGTGCAAAAAATTTGAGTTAGACTTTTAATACAACAGAAAAGCAGATCCTACATCCTTAAATACAGGTTTCAGCACTTATCACTGTAGTCCTTCATATCCATTTTAATTTCCCTTGCATCCTTTGCAACCTTAGGATGTGCCCATCACTAGCCTGACAGGAAAAAAACATACCAAAACAGAGGTAAAGTAATTAAAGAATAGTAGTATTCTCTGAAAATGAGTGTATTATGGAGACTTTAACCAAAACTCTATAAAAATGTCAATTATTTTTTGGGGAAAAGGAGGGCTGCAAATGAAAATGACATCTGCTGGGGAGATGGATTGGTATCTACCTCTGCATGGCAAATAAGAGACTCAATTTTGGATATCAGTGCTCTCCTTTTCAGCAAGTATTCCAGTCCTGCACAACCTCCAGGATTTCCTGCTGGCCATCCAGGGGTGTAGGGAGGGAAGTTTTCTGCACATGAGAATTTCTACCTGTAAAATGCTCAGTGATGAATGGGAATGAGGTTCCTGCAAGGGGTATTTTGCAGAGAACTGGTGAGAATTTGCAGCCACACAGGGTTGCTGATGGTCAGAACTTGCAGCCAATTCTGCACTTTAAAAAGGGAGGTCATTAACAAAAGAAGGAGGAAAGCAGACAGCTTTGACCTGATCACAAACCCATTTCCATAGTCCTGAAATGATTTGTGATCTGTGATTTAGGTTCATGGTAAAACTGAAATATTTGCTCTGCCCCTGAATTCAAATATTCAATATTCAAACCCCACAAGAATCTTGATGGTCACAAAAACTTTGAATGTTCTCTGGCAGAATGTGATGGAGGTGAGAAGTTATTTGCTAAATAAGAAATTCTGGGCTTCCCTTCGATTTATCCTGACTAAGAAAAAGTAAAAATCACACATTATAGATGTATATAAACCTTCATAGCCAATTATAAACAGATTTACCTGACCAACTTAGCAAACAGACCCCCAAAGAAGAGGAATAGGAGGAGGGCGTGATCCTTCAAGCAGAGACATTGAAAGAAGAAAGAGCAATCTATTGAGAAAGAAGGAAATTAAGACATAGATAGAAACAGTTGGCTGAGGGAAAAACAAGAGATTAGTTTTACATTGACTAAAAGATGCAACTTAAAAGAAAGAGAAAAATCTGGAGGCAGGGTCCTATAGTGGACAACGCTGCAAATTTCAAACTCCTCTTTAGGACAAATAGGAGTGTGAATTGAGAAAGTGTTTGCACTTTTTATAAAGGGCAGGTGAACTGGCAGAAAAACACTGCACAAGGATATGAGAAGAAATCAGTTCTTGAAAAAAAATCCTGGAGCTGAATCATCAACATCAGAAACAATTCTCCAATATGGACATCCACATTCTGGTTCCTCATCCTTACCCTTCCCCACCCCACAGTTACCTCTTGCTGCTCCTTCCCACATTCTGAGTGATAATAATGAAATAATGAGTTTATTATAAATACCTCAACAGTATTTTCTGCTCTGATTCTGCCTGAATTAATGGGCAGGCTAAAGGGCCTTCATTTGGAGGTACATTTAGGCTCAGAAAGAACTAAATTATTCCAGCTGTGTTTTAAAACATACTTGGAAGATTTTTTTTACAGGGCAAGGGCCAAACTCCAGGTGTGTGCAAGTGTGCAGCCTAGGGTCTGTGGCTGGTCATTTCTAAATTGTAAATGTGAATTCTAAATGTAAACCTTTCACAGGTGGTGAGTTAAAGTCATCCTCTGCTTCTCTGAGCTTTAAGATGAGAACTTCCCTGTTTCCTCTCCCCATTTTCTGACTGCCAAGGAGTCTCTGTGGGCTTCCAAGAGGACACAGAGTTCCTCCCAAGACCATCAGCTGGTGGAGGAAGCTCCCTCTGCCCCAGGAGAGAAGAGAAGGCTGTTCCAAGTTCACTTACAGAAGGTTTTGGAGCAGGGGATTTGTTGCTCTCTGGGGTCTTGGTCAACCACTCGTTGATACGACTGGAGACACCAACCTTCAGTCCAGCAGTTTCCTGCAAAATGATAAAATCCAGTTACAACACCTTCAGAATGGCTTTTGCTCTGTTTACCATGGTTTGGATTTAAAAGCAAAGCCAAGTTTAGCAGAGAGGTCCTCACTGAGCCTGTGGCTGGCTCAGAGACATTGTCCCTATGAATTACACAGTGCTGCTGCCCTCTAGGTCTCAAAAATTATACAAAAACATCTCCACTTTACTGCTACCCCAGTAATAAATATCAGACTAATAAATAAAATAAAATAAAATAAATAAATGTGTTGTTTCTACCACAAGCCCAAACTCCAAAAATCTTTAGCTTAAAGAGAAAACATCAGCTCAAATCTACTTTTTTTCTCTTGTTAAACTAATTTTTTTTTAAAAAGCACACAGTGGTACTTTTAAGAAGTGGCCTAGAATTTAAAACAGTAAATCTTTAAAAGGCAAGAACAAATTAATAAAATGTAATTACTGTCTGTAATAACCCACTTCAATCCGTGGCTCATCAATTTGCCATTTGATAAATGCTCAGCAACTCACATCAATTTGCAGAATGAAAATGTTGCCTTAAGGATTTACATAGAAAAGATAAAGGCCTCACAAATACTTCTATGAATTATCTAGAAAATATCATCCTTATCCTGCCTATTCAAATCTCTTCTGCTCCCCAGAAGAATTTTGCCCTACTCAAAGAATTTCTTTGTACTCTGCTTGAATGCCCCAGATGTATTTTTCTAAGATATCCAATGTGGCTCTGGAATGTCTCATAACTGAGCTCAGTAGGTCACTAAATTCTTCCATTATATTTAATATTGCAGCCACACCATCTTGTGGATTTCTGAGGTCTTCAGGATCCTTTGGGATATTCTTCAGCAGTGATGTCAACAGGAGCAGGCTGCCTCACTCAGAGGAACACAAACAGCAAGGTCAGATCCAGAGCATAATCCTTTATAATCACTAGGTTTAATTAAGCACATACCTTATTTGGTGTTCCTGTCCCAGAAGGTGATGAGAAAACATTCCCTTTCTCCCACATGCTCTTGATATTGCGGACACCCTCAGCTGGAACGTGAAGGTCAGAAGCTTTAGCTGGTCTTGAAGCCTTTGTGCCCTGGGGAAGAATTGCCAGTTGGTGTTCACCCAGCTGTGAAAGTGGCTTTTTTTTATATATATATAATTTTTTTTCTTTTTTTAAAAAAATGAATTTAAAAAATTAAATATTTATTTAAACATTTTATTTTTGGCTCGCTTATTTTCGCGTATATTGCCTTCCTAAAACCCATGGCAAACCTTAGCTCTGCACACAACTGCCCCAAGGCTTTAAAATCATAGTTGGCACCTGGATCCTGGAAAATTGGCTCTTTTAGGGACTGAGCTAGGGAAATCCTTCTGCAGAGGCAGGGGGAAAGGCTGCTCTGTCACTCAGCATCACACTGCTCCATCTGCCCCAGAAAACTGAACCTCAGCATTGCAGGGGTGAATCTCAGCAATTACAGTGTGCTTGAAACAAGGTGTTCTTTCAGAGTGGAGAGTTTTGGGGTGTTTTTTTGGGGTGTTTTTTTTGGGAAATGTGTCTTTTGCATGGTCACTAAAAACACCAGGCCAAATTCACCCTCTTCCTTCTTTTCAAAGTTCTTGCACATTTTACATATCATAGGTTTGATGAGAATAAGAACCTGTATGAGTGATGCTTTGCCTCTCTAATTGCAAAGCAAGTCAGATTTGGCAACTTATGGATGTATCAGAAGCTCAGCAAAGGAAATATTTCAGGTCAGATGGCAGCTGGATATAGCAGCATCAATCTCCTATTTGACCTTGGACAGAAAAAGCTCTCAGTTCTGGCTCTTAGGCACAGTTGCCAAAACCACCTGGGGTCAAATTCTGTGTTTTGATGTGATTCTGACATCCCTTTTGTCATTTCTCTGCAGAGTATGTCTTTGCCAAGGAATTTCACTGTGAGGTGGCAGCCAGCAGCACTGAGCCAGGTCCTTGTTCTTCTAAATAATCTGCCAGGCCAGCTTTGCTCAGGATGACCACCAGCTCTGTGCTGACAGAACACATCTCTGTCATGAGATGAGAGATTGCCTCTCATCAAGCAGAGGATGTGACTGACTCAAGGTGCTGACTGAACCCTCCAAAGCTACTGCAAGCTTACAGAACAGAGTAAATTGCAGCAAGAAAGGGAAGACACAAACCTGAGGTTTTTAGATACACCTCTAGGTGTTGGTTACAGGTGTGCCTCAAGCATTTTGTTCTTGAAGTCACATTAAAGAAGAGTTTGTGATCAAAAAAAAACACCTGCAATTCTTGAATAGTGAAACAAAGGCTGATTAAAGGCCACAAAGTAATTAATAACCAGATCCATTTACTGGAATTAACTTACCTCAATTGCACTGGTGTATTGCTCAAGTCTACTGTCAATCTTTGAGACAACTGCTGTTGTCTGGGTGGGTTTCATACCACTATAGGAAGTGGGGAAAAAAAAAATAAATGCAGGAGTTATTTTCTCTCCACTTAAACACTACTGTTTGCAATAAACTTATTGTTTCTTTGCTTTACCTCTTTTGAGCAGATTTGTTCAAGAATTCCGTTCTCTCCTCTATCTAGAAAAGAGAGGAACAAAAGCTTTAAGTTTCAAGTTAATAAAGAGCCAGCCTGTGCAAGGCCAGCCTGAAACGTCATTTCAAATGTCAAAAAAGTCAATCTGAGAGAGATACATTCCAACAGAAATGTCACAGACATACACAAACAAAGGTTTTATAGATAGGAGCCTCTTGTGCTGCAGATTCATAAAAATGGATGTATTTTCTCCATGAATGTTTGCACCCTACAGATTTCTTCAGTGCCTCACATGTAACAGGAGAATAAATGAACAACACAGAAAGAGGAAATGGGAAGGAGTTTGTCTCGTGGAAGGGACTGAGATCCACTAAAACCTGTGTCATCCTCACATCTCCCACACAAGAGCAAGGATGTATCTCTTGATACAGACAGCAAATTAAATCAAGTTTTTCTGAGATGAGACATCAGACCAGGCCAGGTTTGGAGCTCAGCCACAAAGCCTCCCTTACTCATGTTTTTGGAGGACACCAACAATTTAAATTTGAGCTCCAAAACACCCATCAGTATAAACCCTGCTCACCTTCAGGCAGGGTCACTGCTGAATCAGTATCTACCAGCTGTTATTATACAACCTGATATCTGACATTTCATCATTGTTTTCTACTCTGAAAATAGGAAAATATTGTGACATTTCCAGGGAGGAAGACTCATGAAGGTCTCATATGACTTCTGTCAAATCTCTCAATACTTTGAAAACAGAAAACTCCATCCTTGAATAAAGTTTTAGAACATTTCACAGTGGGGAAATGGGGAGTATGTGCAACTATTTGTATTCTGGGTCAAGAAATATTTTCATCAAACTTCCTCAAGTCTTATCCACATTGCATTGTCCCACTTCTCACCCCAGGCTCTACAGTTTCACTTAAAAGTAAAATACATGCAAGCAGCTCCAGGGGATTGAAATGATTAATAATCATCCTTGGCTGGATTCCTGGGGATTCCCCAGTCCCAGCAGGGTCTGACCATGTTCAATTTACTTTAACTGAAGTAAAACTGCTCTGGCATTCGTGCCTTTAACACAAGGCAGTGACAGCCTTTCCTTTAAATGGTTCTCTCCAGTGCCTTTAGCATCCCAGGCTATCCCAGAACACCAAATCCCACAGCAATCCCATCAAAGGGCATGCAGGGTTTATTTCTCAAGCCCTTGCAAGCAAAAGTTCAGTTCACTTGAGTGCAGAATTTGCCAAACCAGCTCGCTGGAGGAACTCCAGCTACCACCCATCCTGCTCAAAGGCACCTCTGAAGCTCTAAAACGCACACACAATTTACAGAGCAGTTTCCATGAGCACTTTTAGCTGCCAAAACACGAGCTGAAAGCAGTCCTGAGTGCGAAGATGGGATTTGCTAGGACAAATCCTGTTTCAGTGGAGAGATATCACAAGGTGGCAGCAAAAGAACGGCAGGAGCTCTGCACACCCACAGGAACAGGTTACAGCTCTTTCACCCACAGGAGTGCAGCAATGCCACAAAAAGCAAGGAAATGGTTCAAAAGTGACCAAACAGACCAAGGATGGTCACCTCAAACACGCTGCCTCACGTCTGCTGAGGTATAGTAGAAGTTTTCCCCTGATTTTCTGTGTCAATGCATCCAAATGATGAGTTATTCCAGCAAGAGCCCCCAGTTTGTCCCCAGTTTGTCCCCAGCTTGTCCCCAGCTGCATCAGTGAAACCCTGGTGGGAAGCAGGGACAAATAACATGGACTATCCCAAAGAACCAGGACTCAAGGATATTGCCCAATAATTCATTTACAGGATCTTCACTCTCTTTTATGTGCAGGTAGGAGAGATGCTTCTGCACAGACTTGAGTGGGCACTGGTGGAAGAGGTGGGAAGGAAGAGGAATATTATCCCTGTAAAGTAAAAGGACAAAAGTGGGGTCATTCTTCACCCACTGGTAACAGAGGCTCTCAGAGCACCAGCTGTGGGATCAGGAAAAGGTCAGGGGTTGTTCAGAAGAGAAAAGTGGAAAAGCAAAACCAGAAAATGAACTGGAAGGAGTCAGGAAGAAACCCTAAGAACTGAGCAAGGCCCTCTGCCTTGCACAGAGGGATAAAATATCTTCTGCACATTTGTGTGAGGATTTATTGTGGAATATCCTCCCCAAAACATAGCAGAAGCAGACATCAAATACACCCAGAGCAAACAAACCCATGCACAGGTGTATTCAACAAATAAGTCAAATACATTTACACTGCACAGAAACACCTAAAGGTCATTTACTGCACATCACACAAACTCCATGCAAAGAACTTAAAACATTTGGCACATACAGTGAACAGTATGACAAAATAGATCTGTAAAAGAAACAGGCAAAGCAAGGTGGTTAACAAAAGATGTTTTCTCAGTTTCAGACCAGGAAATAAAAATAATCTTTTTACTGTATTCATCTGAACAGGATCTTGTTGAATAGCATGGGCTGTGTTTTGTCACCATGGAATACTTTCAGAACACACACTCAAAAAAGTCAACCTGCCAGCCTCTAATTAAATTATGACCAGAAAGAATTAGTTAACACACAATATGAGATCATGACTCAGGAAACAAAAACTATTGGATATTCCCAGTAAAACACTCTTCACAGAAAGGTATTGCACCATTTTTAGGAGTTTTAAACTGGGTATTGGATATTACACAACAGAAACTCGCAAACGGATCCATAGAAAACTCCTCTCAAAAAATGTGTCAGGGAGGAAGGGGAATAAAAAATGAACAGAGGGAGAAATGAAACCCTGTATTTTGATTTTACCTCATATCCAACATGTGGAAGGACCTAGTGGGAATCCATTGGAGGAGCAGTCCCTGGGAGAAGCTTCTCCTTATCCTCCCTGAGTGGCTAACACAGTCTCTTGCTTCATTAAACACAGTTATGCTTTTTCCTGCTGTCAGCAGCATCTCAGCAGAGTGTGCCAATTTAGAATTTAGCTCAGTTTACCTTCCAGACTCAAGTGCTGCCATCAGCATCAAAGATGGGGAAAAACAAACATCACACATCCTGCTCCTAGCGTTCTGTTTTCCCTCGGCCACAAGAATAGATTGTGTGCAAATTCTTTCCAGTCACTGCCCCAGCTGTCAGGTATTGAGAGCAATAATCAGATAGGACAAGACAGGCCTTTAAAGAAAAGAATGTCTCTGAAAAGTCCTATCTTCTGGCTCAGCTGTCAGCAGTGTCTTGCAGAGGGTTCTGGCTGGCACATCAGCCCCTCTTTGCCAGGATATGTTTTCTGGGACATCCCAGCCTCCTGCCACTGCTCCATCCCCTCAACACCCAACTGCTTTTGCATTTCTCCAGGGGTGGTGTTCATCCCCCAGAGGAGAATTAGCACTGGAATATCCTGTTCTCTCCTGACAGAACACAAGGACTCAGTAACCTTCCTTCCCAAAGAAAACACCAGGAATGAACTCCTCTAAAAAGCAAAATGATCAAAGATTTTGCAGGAAATTTCATGCTTTGAGTGCATCATGTTTTGAATCAGCTATATTAAGGAAAGGACAAGCACCAGGTAGATGTGAGAGCAGCAGGGGCTGTTCCAAGCTTTGTTCTTATTTTTAAAAAAATGAAGATACAGGACAGAGGTTGAACAGAAGTTTGGTACCACTGCAGCCCACAGGGTGTTCACCCAGCCCTGAGAAATCCAGGCTGCTTCTGTCCCTGAGCTAGTGATGAACTTGGCCTGCATTTATTTGGCATGTTTTCTTTTCACTGTCCCCTCAGAAGGAACCAACCCTCGTGCTGTCACTCCACTTCTGGTGGCTCTGCTGAAGAAGTGTCTCAGGTTTGAGGGAAACAAACCTTAATTATCATTTTTTTTACCGTATTTACCAGTCAAAACAACAGGACTTGTCACAACTGTGATTTCTAGAGGTCAGACTAGACAATCCCAGAAGGTTTGTATAAATATAAGCACGTATGCATGTTTTGTATACATATATATATATATATATTTCCTTTTGGGCATCCAAGAGCTGTGTCATACATGGAGAGGAGCTGCACATCTTTGTCTCCCAGCCTAGTCCTGCCTGAGGGACAGCTGCAGCATCCAGAGGATGCCAATATCCCACACTGCTGCTCACTTAAGCTCCCTTCTTTCCTTTTTTCTCGCAGCTCCCTTGGCAATCAGCACACTCAAATTTCCTCACACTAGCCACTCCTATGAACTTCTTTTTCTTCCCAAAAGCTTATCACATCAGGAAGGACAGGGAAAGAGTAAAAAGGTGCTTTGCCAGATTGTGACCCAGGAGAAGTCAGAACGTGCTCATGTATCACACATTTTTATTTTATTTTAATACTGAACCTCCCTTTTTTCAGTATTAATTCCAACCACCCACCCACAACGGTGCATGTGGGATTCTCACATGACTCATGGCAGATCTAACAAGATGATACATCCATCAAGGGAGAAAACCTGTGCCAGATGCTTTACAAATCAAAAGATAACTTGGGCAGTGCAGAGCAGACAGTGAGAGAGCTGCGTACCAAGCAGCTGAGACCAGCCTGAGAAGTCAGTCCAAATTAAAGGTAACAAAATAGACTTTCTTCTAATTACTGAGTTTTGACATCAAGTTTCACATCAGGTTAATAAACTGAGATCACTCTCCCCTCAGCTCTTGACCACAGAATGCCAAGAAACAGTTTTAGGGTGTGAACTTCTAGAGTATTGCATATCTACACTGGCCACCCACAGACACTGGACTGGAATCTGCAGAGTATCACCAATTTCTCAGACAGAGAAACAGAGAGGAAAAAAATGTCTAGAGCTGCATATATCAGGTTTTGTAGCAAACAGCTTCTACCTAACAAGACACAAAACCCAGCACAAAAAAAGGAAAAAAAAAATTGTACCTTGGATGCCTAATAACATTTGAAAAATTTCAGCTTTCCTCTGAAAATACATTTAAAATAGTGTAGCATCAGCACAAAAGGTATCTGAAAGCTTTTAGCCTCCTGCCAAGTCTGGTGTTTTTTCACACTTTCCCCAAAATTAGGATCAATATCCTTTTCACTTTGTGTTTTCAAGTACAATTTCCTCCATTCTGAGCCTTCTGTGAATTAAAGCTCCAAATGAATGTCATAAAAGATATCTCAATAAACAGAAGGAAAGGAAGCCCTCCCAGGAGGGCTGGGAAGAAGCTGTACATTTATGGTGTCTGTTTTAGACATCATCTTTAGCAACCAAAATGGCAAGACCAGGTTTAACTACTTGGGGCAAGTCCTGAAGCTTTGCAATCTTTGTTTACAGCTGTGTGCATTCTGTTCCAGCATTCAAATGTGTCTTAAAAGCAAAAGGCAAATCCATTCAAAAACATTTAGACTCTGAGTTTGCTAGAACTGGACCCAAAACAGACCTGAATCCCCAGATTGGACCAAAGTGTAGCTCTCTGTGAGTGGAAAACTGATTTTGTCCAAATGCAATTTTTCACTCAACAGTTACAGTTTTAACCTCATGGAGATCCAGTTCATGGTTCAATGAGCTGCTACCTGGTTCTTTTCTCTCCTAGCTCCCACTAAGTGGCCTTTTTGACAAACATTTTGGATTCTTAGATGACTGTTGAAGCAAAATGAAAAAAGGAAAATGTCCTTGAAAACATTAATAGGTCTGCAGTTTGAGCTTGAGCTGAGAAAGGAACTGGACTGAATTCCAAAACAATACTCCCAATAATTCCAGTGGGGCCAGGATTCCTCTTCCATGCTGAAAGACCATTTAATTGATTTATCACACTTCTAATATAATATAGGCCACAAAAGGCCATTTAGAAATCCTGCAGCAACAGAAGGGTGAGGTTTGTATTTCTTGTTATGTAAGAAAATGAAATCCAGCCCAGTACTTCTAGATGTTATTTTTAGGGGGATTAGACATAAGCTAGAATTCCCATACAGCTCAGTTACAATTAATGATGATTAGGCTGAATATGCTTAAGGACAAAGTAATCTGGCAAGCAAGAAAATAACTGTGGATGTGGAAGGAGTGAGGGAACATTTGTGACTTTGTGGTCTTAAAAGATCTTTTCCAACCTAAATGATTCTATGTCTCTCCTCCAGCTCACAAAGCACTGCTAAAATAAATTAAAAACAACACAGTAATGCAGCTCAAGGTTTCAAAAATAATTTTCTCTTGAAGATCCTTTTTGGAGATTCTTCATCAGGAAGAGACAGCTGCCAGTCTAGTCTCTATTTTTAGGAAGGAACTCTAAATTTTCAATCATCCCAATGAAGTCTTTCAGCCAGAGGGTTCAGGCTAAGTCTATCAAAGCATTTTCTTAGGTCTGGTTGCTTTTCATGTTGGATTGTTGGTTTGGACTACAAACCCCATTGTTTTTTATGGTTTTTATGTTTTTAAATAGATGCTAATGGGGAGGTTACCTTGAGAGATGAGCCTTTAGGACTGAAACATTTAAAGGGCTTCTTGTCTTCAGATACACCATCTTCTGGCATCTTCTGGCGTTTCTCAGCAGCTTCAGCCCTTCTTCGTTCGATTTCTTCCTTCATCCTCCTCTTTTCCTCCTTAAAAAATATCAGAACTTTCAGAACTACATCACCATCACAGCCCTGCAAACATTTACCAGATTTTCTAAAAACAGCTTTTTATGCCAGTTGAAAAAGTTCAGTGATCTGCCTGAAATGTATAACGGTGTTAATGCCAATCCATCAGAGTGTTAAGGATGCCAGGAACACAATTAGATCTGCCCTAGATCCTCCTCACAGTCAAGTCACCAAATTTATCTGTCATGCAGTTCCACTTAAACAGAGAAAAAGACTCGAGCTCAATTCCTCTGTATTCTCACGTGTCACACTGGTATTGTTCTTCTGACCCTCCACTCTGACACTTATTGTGCCAAGGTTAATATTTAACATGGAAAAATCAGTAGGTGGCCAAGGAACCCAAGATTAAATGCTTGCAGATCTCCCTCCAGAGCTGAGTTTTGCTTCACCAGCTACAAGTCAGACCAGAAACCCTCAAGGCAGCCCCAGTGTGAGCACTGGTCAGTGGGTCTGGCCAGCAGGGTATTGTGCAATCCTGCCAGCTACTGAGCTCTGCTGGAAAGAGCTCAGTACATTAAAGGAATTGGCATTCAGCTGCCAGATACTATCAGTATTATTCATTTACCATTTGTTTTCCAAACAACTAGGATTCCTAAATGATGCACCAGAGACTTGGAAATCCTATTTGTAGAGCCCCTTGGCAGAGGAAGTACAAGAAAACAGATGTGTTGGATACTCAATATTTAAATAGACAAGAATATCTCCCTAATGAGATCTAGCCCATTGTAACTATATATAACATTAGCATTCCAGCCCATCTGCAGCAGATAAATTTTGACATGCACTTTGTAATTCTATCTGTATATAACGTCAAAAAAAATTCTGTGGCTATAGCCCTGCCCCAAGATTTTGAATCCCCAAGAAGATAAGAGCTTTGCAGCTATCACAGCTGAAATCCTGACTCGTGGAAACAGATATTGGAGCCCTGTCCTTCCTAAGGCTAGAATTAAAACCTTTTTTCCTACTCTGGATGCTGCTCAGGTCTTCACTAGACAATGCTGCAAAGAGCTGTCAACTAATGTGAGGAGAGTGGAAATAAAATAGAAATAATGGAATAAACCAAAACTCCCTATTTCACACTTACCTCCTCTCTGATTTTCCTCTCGGCCTCCTCCTGCTTCTTCTTCTGCTCCTCTTCCTCCAGGATTTTCCGGCGCTCCTCCCGCCTTTTCTTCAGCTCGTCCAGCTCTGCTGCCGCCTCCTGCTGCTTCTCCTTCAGCTTCTCCAGCTCCTCGCTCTCGTTCTCGCCGCGGCGGCGCCGCTGATCCTCCAACCTCTTCAGAGCCTCCACGCCCGGCTTGGCCTCCTCCGCGTTCGCGCTCCCCTTCGAGCGGCTGGGAAGGCAAGGAAAAGAGAAACGGTGCCATGGCATTTCCCTTCCCGGCCACAGCCACCTGCTCAGCACAGCCAGGCGCTCCAAGGTCCTTCCAGAACCTTCTGGCCCAAAATATTTCCATCAGGAGTTGTTAGGTACAAGGAGCAGCTGTGCCACGTTCAGCGCTGAGGACGTGTGCCACCCCTGTGCTGTGTGTCACAAAGGATGTACCGACCCTTTGCTCTCCAGAGTTACCTTCTGGAACCCTTCTGGATAAAGACAAGCACCTCTGGGGACAGAAACATTTACTTGACTCCGGGAAAACAGGAGGAAATTGGAGAGGGGAGAGAATCTTCCAGTCTCATCAATGTTTTTTAAAAAAAAACCAAAAAAACCTAAAAAAAACCTATAACACCCATCCCTAACCCCACCAGCATGTATGAACAGAAAGGTTCATCAGCTCTTTGGTTCACATTTCATAGGGAAAATATGAGGTTTTGGTAAGGAAATGGGAATTATTAATGGTAACTTTCCACAGGAGAGGAGGGAAGGGAAAGGGAAAGGGAAAGGGAAAGGGAAAGGGAAAGGGAAAGGGGAAAAAAATGAAAAGGAAAAGGAAAAGGAAAAGGGAAAAGGAAAAGGAAAAGGAAAAGGAAAA
>NC_031773.1:67428198-67487639 GCF_001522545.3 Parus major
GAAAAAGTCCCCAAACCTAAAGAATTTGCACAGGTGAAGTGCACACTTCCAACAGAGTGTGATAGGATCACCTTGTTAAATAATTACCACATCAGTGTGTAGACAAATGTCTGCTCCCTAAGTGTGTTTAATGTTACTGCTGACAGATAGCTAACTAAGATTTCTAAGTGTGTTACTGACAAAAAGACAGGAGATGAATGTATTTATGGAATTTTTTTAAAACTTTCTGTATTGTTGGTATCTTAAAAAAACCCTGCATATAAATGACCTCATTAATGCAGCCAGTGTTGCAGAGTGCAATACCTCAAGTAAAAATCAGAGATTCCAACAGTAACTGTTAGAGATGACAATATTAAAAACAGATTCCATATAAATCTGCAATCCAGTCAATCACACCCAATCCTGCAAAGATGCTCCTCATTCAGACAGATGCCTCATGCAGATGGAGTCACCCATATAAAAGAGGCTGTAGGACCAGAGGTGAATTATTTGTAGTTTAAATATCACCATAAAATCTACTAACACAGAGTTCTCTGCCCCAACATGACCTTACCAACTGGAATGAAATTTGGTTCTAGCACAGCATGCATGATTTAGGAATGGTATCACTATAAAAACATATGACAAGTTAATTTGAGTGGCCACAAATAAGGGCTTGCATCAGGTAGTGATGCCAAATTACAGAAAGGAACTCTTGTTTTTTTAAATGAAAAATACAACTGACCAAGTATTGTGAGAATACATTGGAAATTTGAAGTTTCATTTTGCCCTTTTAAAAACAAAGGGAAGAGCCATACCTGAGGTGTGATTTCAAGGGGGTGTCCAGCCTGGAATATTTCTGGTTCAGGTTACGGAAGTACTGAGAACCCAAAATATTCCACAAGCCTCTACAAGGCACTGTGTAATTTCCAAAGATCCAATGCACCTAATGCTGCACAGGACAAAAGAAATCCCTGGCTATCTTAAGGCTTTCTTGTTTCTTTGCAAGGTTGTAGCCACTCCAGCAAACAAATCCAGAAACCCCAGTATTTTTTTTTTCCTTTGCCTCTTGGTCTCTGTTTTGACAAGTTTTTTTTGCAAGCTTTGGACCCAAAGAAGATGGAAGAGGTCACTTCAGATAGACAAAATTATCCCCCTGGTAAGGGCAAACATTTGGCCTTCAGAATTAAGAGAATGAAGAACATTTGCCAAGATTTTCCTAAGAAAGAGCCACTCTGCTCTCCATCAGCACAGAAGAAAGGTTAGACCTCAGTGCCCTCAGTGCAGTCAGCCTCAATAAAATTAGCAGCTACTCAGCTTTCAGCTGATTAAGGCAGTGGCAGGATCTGTAATGAACATTCTTCTTTGCAGACCTTGGGTGATTTTTTTGGCCTCCTCACAAAGAAGGAAATTTAAAAGTTTTGAACTTATTTTATTCCCCTGCTGCTCACAGGTCTTCCCTGACTGGTTGTGCACAACCCAAAATAGCAAACAATACACTGGCAGCAATTATCCTTATTTTCCTCCACATCCAACTCCTCTGCAACAGATTTTGGGTTTCCTCTCTTCTCTGCTGTCGACATTGGGAAATCAGTACTGAGGTGCTGGGTGGAGGAAGAGTTTTTAAGCACCTCTTTGGTATTTAGAAATGAAGCTGGTTGCCAGCTTTCAGACAAGGAGGAAAAGGAAAGAAGTGGTTTGTGGGAGCCAAAAATTGTCAGAACAATGTGAAAAAGCATGTTACATCATATTTAGGACTTTTGCAGTCCTGTATGAGAATAGGGAGGAAGGCAGGTGGGAGGGGAAATGGGAAGGGGAAGCCATAAAATGGGATTTTATTCTGCGTTTCTCTCACTGACTGACGTAGACAAAGAGAGATAACATTTTTCTTTAACCTCCACTGCCCTATTTTGTTCTCAGTTCTCACCACTGAAAGTTAGCCAAGTTATATCCTTTCTAAATAGCATCTGATGTGTGCATTTAAATAAAATAAATGAATAAAAAAGGAACAAAGGACAGTTCCAGACAGGCCCCAACTCTGGACAGTTCATAAGAAAACAGGCCAAGAGCCCAAATTTGTACCTAAAAACCCAACAAACACTGGCACCTCTGCTGATGTTGCCAAACCAAATCTTCTACTCAGCTGATAAAAACTTGTTGAACAGGCTTCTTTACGCTTCCACAAAACAGTAGAAGATAAACAGAAATAAAACAAAAAAAAAAAGGAGTGGAAACTCAAATCTACATTTTGTCACTAATGCCTGTCCCCCACAGGAAGTAAAGCAAATGAAAAGACAACAAAAAACATTTTTAGGAAATCATTCTCATGCTATTGGTGATGTGACCCAAGTTTTGAGCAAGGCCAATTTCCTGCTGTTCCATCTCCATCGCTGCCTATCTTTCGGCCTTGGGTCAGGGGGTCTCCAGGGTCTTTTGAACTGCATTTTATTTTGAGAAAGTTTGTTTTTCCCAGAAGAATCTTGAGGGGAATACTGAGATACAATAGCAAATCCCATCTGCCACGCTCAGATTTCTCAAAGTGCTTGGAGAGCTTAACCTTTCCTCTGCCTGTGTCAATATAAAAGAGGAAGAGGGATGCAGAAGGAGAAAACTTTAAATTTCTAACCTACTCATTCCTAGTTTCCTGCTAAAAAGAAGAACTTAATTTCTATTTCATGTATCCCATGCTTTTAGCAGGCAGGATCCTTTTAAATAAAATTTTCACTAGGAAATCGTTACCTTCTTTGAATTTACAAATATAATCATAAACCAAATATTTCCTTAAAAAGAAAAAATAAAATTCAAACACAACATATAAAAAGGAAGGAAAAAAAATTAAAATAAAAAAGATTATTTGGCTAGGAGAGGTTTTTACCTAACTGGAGTAAATGCTTTTCTACAGAAGCCATTGATTTCAATGTTTGCCTTGAAATCAAGAGAGCAGCTCTTTCTAGAGACACCAACTGGACTGTGCTTTATTCTGCTGATTAAAGATAGGTGGGTAATTGGAAGGGTTGAATTGAATTGCAATAGGTGGCTGCAGCAAAAGCTGAGATCTGACTAAAAAAATTAGAGAACACAAAATCTAGGGTTTTTGTCATTATTGGCCTCTGTGTAGATATTAGAAATAAGCAAGGAAAGCCTCAGCAAAGCAAATGCAAGCCTCTTGTCTCCACTGAGAGAGCAGGGCCATTTCCATCTGCTTTTTGGGCTTTGTTGCTGCAGCAGGGTGGGGACAGCTTAGAAACTACAGAACCACAACCCAGAGAGCACCCGAGCCACTCTGACCTTGCCAGCCCAGTTCCTCCACTCAGTGCCACAAGCAGGGACCCAGAGATGGCTCCTGATCTGCTGGAGCTCAGGCAAGCCCAGTTTTCCCTTGGGACTCACCCAAAAGCGTTCTCAGTTGGTTTGAGTTTGGAGGCGGGGAGCTCACGCTCTCCGTTCTGCGCCTTTTGCTCAGGAACGCCCTTCTTGCGATCCCAGACACTTTTCATTTCCTCTTTGGGTGCTTTGCCTTTGTCATCTTTTACCTGCTCAGAAGACAGCACAAATCACAGAGCAAAACACAAGACACACACAAAAAAAATAAAAAAGTCAGAGTGAGGCATTCTAAATAAGAGCAGAGAAACACGAATTTCTTGGCAACTGTCTTCAAATTGTTTACATGCTATAGAGCAGAAGTGGTCTGCAAAGCTCTGAACTGTGACCAACTATCACTTTACTGTCCTGACCTGAATTCCAGGTCAAAGCATCCTGAAAATAATATTATCAGTTTTCTATAGAAGTTTGCTGTGGCCATGGGACTGTGCCACCAGACTGCTTCTCTCTGCAGCTGCACCCCCACTCCTCCCTCCCACTGCAGCATCATTCACCTGTTGCTTCTTAAGATTTTGGGTTGCAAACTCTCTGGGACTTGCCAATACATTTTTGGTACCAGGTTTAGGGCAATGGTGCAATAAAAGTAACACATAACCTCCAACAAGTGTCAAGCTTGTTTGACAAAGTTCACTCTCAGTGTCACAGCAGTGGGATACTTCATTATTGCAAGAACAATGGCCAAAACAAAAAATCATCTTTATGTCAGAGCAAAACTTACTCTGACAAAAAGCACAGTCCTGCCTGGGGCTGGTCATGGGTAGCATTATAAGACATGAATATTTAAACCTATGAAGAAGGAAGTGCTCTGGAAAACACCAGTAAAAATTCCCTTTATCCTTAAAAAGTTTTGTCTCATGATTCTTAATAGTGATCAAGAATATTTTGTGGATAAATTTCATTCTCCAGTATTCCTTCAGAGTTATGAGCTTGAAGTATTTATCAATACCACAGATGGCCTGAGCCCAGCAAGCTGAGTCGTGGCTAGATGCTGGTAAAAGGAGAAAGTGAATTGATTTAAGTTATGTATCCTCAGGTAGAAATATCCTCTGTTAGTTAAGACTGCCAGCCAAAACAAACTTTCAACAGCAGAAGATGAAACGTTAACTCCATAGTATTTATTTGCTTTCCCCAGCTCTGTGCTGAAGAAAGCTTCTAACTGGAAAGAAATACCTTCTGTGTAGAATTGAAATGCAGACCTTTAGAAAAAAAATAGTTTGGAAGCCTATTGCAATCTCATTAGTTAACTAGAAAGATAAAGAACTTCTGTAACAGCCCTGTCTGCAACACAGGTGCTCTTAGAGGTGGCTTAAGATGCACCTTGAAATAAAAAAGTAGAAGACAACTTCACACCCCAAATGAAAAGAAATTCCTGTTCTTCCTCACCAGAGAATGACTCCTGGAGAAGCAAAACCTTTACTGATGTGGAGTGGAAAAAAGTACTGATGAGAAGCAAGATCATTACTGAAGGATGAGTTCAGGGTCTTCAAAGCCCAGATCCTCCTCGGGCACTGGATGAGGTGCAGATGAAGCCCCAGAGTCAGTGCCTGACTTCACCTGAGGCCAGGCTGCTGCTCCGAGAGATGCGACGGACACCGCCGCGTTTTAGCTGAGCTCGGGATGGTTAAACCATTTCAGCAGATTTGCTGCTGCTGGGGGATGCTGGACACAACCAACACAGGCATTTTCTCTGCTCTGAGAGCAGGCAGCAGCGGTGCAGACTTTTCCCACCCTCTCCTGCCAACAGGAGCTGGCAGCAGCTCCCTGCCGGACAAGAGGCGAGTTCAGCTTCCCTGGCCGTGCATTCCTTGGCCATGATGCTGCAACTGCTGCAAGCCAGGCCACGACTGCCAGCGCCTCAAGGAATGGTCTGCTGTTTTCTGGGCTGAGACAAGCAGGGATGTTCACTTATCCTGGTGAATGCCATCAGACAGCATCATCTTCTGGGCGTTGCCAGATGGGGGTGAGCTGGTGGTGGTGTTCACAGCTCTGCTGCCTGCTAAAAATCTTTCGACCCTTCAGCCCCAGTCTGGGTGATGCTGAAAGCAGAGGTGCTGATTGGTGCAAGGTTTCTTGTGCCAGGATGCCTGTCCTGGGATTTTGAGGGCATTAGGTTTCCTTTGCTGAGATTTTCATCAAGACCTTCCTAAGTCTTCTTTAAAAAGCCAACACTTGCAGCTGCCTTATGTATTCAGGTCCACTGGGGAGGGTTGTATCTCTTACATCTTAATTGAAATCACTGAGAAAACTAATATTAAAACAATATAGTTTAAAAAGTAATAGGTTAGGAAATAGCATTTCAGAAGGCAGGAGGATTTATGATAATGTGTCTGCATTTGAGAGAACCATTAACACAGCTTGGCCTCTTTACTCAAAAAGATGGTAAAACAAGATATCACAGAAGCATTTCACATCTTCTGGGCTCAATCCTTCTCCTAATTTCAATACCAAAGCAGAGATCGATTAGCAAAGAAGCAGAAACCTTTGTATCTCATTCCAAAGGCAGGCAACAGATGAAGTTCTTTGCCTTGTCTCACTGCTTCCCTACATTACAGACTAATTCAGCTTCTGCTGAATTCAAAAAGAACTCCACTTGGAGCAGACCAGTGTTATCACCTGAACTGAAATAGTTCACATGTTCTCAAAATCTTGATATCAATCTAGAACACAACCAAAGGTATGGTTAACAAATTTCCAGCTTTATGTATTGATATTTTTATCCCTTTCTATACTGCCTGTTTTCTGATAGATTTTTATGCTGTTATTTGAGAGCTGAGATTTCTAAATCTTGAGTTTGAACACCTTCAGACTGAAGCAAATCAGTTATTGAGGCTGGAGGCCCATCTGGCAGATCTGATTCCTTACTTGGGCTCTGTTATTTGGTGAGTTAAAAGCTGTGGGCATCTGGGTCTAGGGCTTCCCTGCAGAGTCATCTGCCATCCCCAAATACCATGAGAAAAGCAACTGCTGCAGCATGTCTAGCCAAACTGGAAGCAGGAAATACCAGGAGTCTCACATCATGAGAAAGCTTGTTCTTGTGAACTTCTCAGGTCACTTTTAAGAACCAAAAACTCTGCAGAAGTTCAAAAAAAGAGACTTCTTTTTTTTTTTTTTTCCCTTGCCAAATTAATCAAAACCTGAACTTTGTGGTCCAAAGCAAAAGCAAAACCTGATTATTCAGACACATTCTATTCCCTCATGGTCTTATTCATGAAACACTGGCATCCTCTTAGCTGCAGGCACATTCAGAAAGAGACTTCATTGAATTTGAATGTCCTGGAAATGGGGGGGAGAAGTGGAGATGGGATACAAATCCTGATCTTGCCTGACCATCAATTTTTGTTCACATGTAAAGAAACAACAACTGAGATTCTCAAGACATTTTGAATGCTCAGGATGGGTATTCAGCATTGCAGCAGAAGTGGGATTCTATTAAGTTGTCTCAGCTTCAGCATCCAAAGATGGAAACACTAAAATCACAAGTAACTTTTATAAGTCTTGCCAATTTCCTGGAATAATCTAGCCCAGTGGGTAGGTTTTAAAAGCATGATGAGAGCTCCAGGGAGAGCTGGCCCAGCTCTACATAAAAACAAGCAGGACAACTGTGTCTCAAGTTCCCCACAAATCAAAGTTTGTGGTCAGCTACAGACTCCTCTTTACATTTACTTGTAATATTCAAAGATTGCATGCAGAAGTGAATTGTGGAAATGGGTTCTGTCTTCCTAATATAATCCATCCCCTCTTTTTTTTTTGTGCAGCTATTTCTTCACCGCTCTCTGAGGGTGAGCTAAGCATCTACAGCATGTTCCAAACTCAAATGGGTCCAAACTTCCAAGGCTCTGAGCAGTCTCCCCTAACCAGGATCAGGGGTAGTTTTGAGACCTGATCCTGGTCCCAAAGGATTTGAGACCTTTTTGGCTCTCAAAACTGCTGCACATCACTGAGCACTGCTCTGTGTCCAGCTGTCCCCTGAAGAGCAAATGGTCCCCAAATCTTATTTACTTACCATACAGTAAAACACCATGGCACCAGCTCCTGTGTTTACAGTGGAAATGCAATGCAGTACATTTGGTAGATTTTTCTCTTTAAAACAAAAGAAGAATCTTGGGTATGCACGGTTTTTGTATCATGGGGTATTGCAGCTTGCAGGGGAATTATTAGTTAAGGCAGTCAGGTGGCCAAGAGGCCTAGATTATTATTATTATTATCATTATGATTATTATTATTATTAATTGATGATAATGATGATGATAATTGTTATTATTATAGCAGGGTTTTTTTTATAGGGAAAAAGTTCACAGTAAAGTGAGAGGAAACCAGGATGATTAGTTGATACTGTCCTGAAAAATTCATCCCTAGAGGGAAAACCATACTTGTGTTGTTGACTGAACTGAGTTTCCTGGAATATTTGTTTTAAGACAAACAGGAATTGGTCCTAAAGCCCCAAAAGAATAAACTACTTAAGAATTTACTTAATTTTAAGCACTTAAGGAGCTTCATCCCTATTTATTTCAGCAGGATTACCCATATTCTTGAAGTGGAACACAAGCTTAAGTACTTTGCTGAAGAAGCAACTTTCACTTAAAGGTGCCTTATTTGCTTTCATATCTCAAGCTTCCCTTTCACATCTAAATCAGTGGTTTATCAGTTACCTGATCTTTTATGGAGGTAGCTTGGAGCTTCTCTTCTGGCAGCTTTTCCTTTTTAGCTTCCACTTTTTCTTCCTCCTTTTTTTTTGGGGGGTTTTCAATAATTTTTATTTTTAACGCAAAAACACCGCACCTCTTTACGCCTCTCGTTTCTCCGCGCTGTGCTCACGTACCAATCCAGTGTGCAGCCACAACTCCATCATGTGCTGCTGTGCCCCCTCCACCCTCTCCAAATCCTCCCATTCCTCCCCACCTGGGCTTTTCTCCATGCTCAGTGTGCACAGAGCCCTTCCTCACATCGTCCTTAGCGCACAGCATTCCTCACACAGCTCCGCAGGCGCTCGGAATATTTCCTGCCAAGGTGTGCCTGCCTCCACCTCATCTGTTACTGAGTCAGGCCAGTTTATAGCAGCTCAGGGGGGAAAAAGGCAGCAAAAGCACATGCAGAGCTCTGAACGTGCAAGGTTTTCCTGGATGGAGTGAGGTCAGGCCCACTGTGCACTGAATTATTGGCAAGCAGGAGGGGATTGATTTTTAAGAGAGAGCGACAGCACAAGTATTAGTAACTTCAGTACAGGACTAGATCTGTGAGGAAACTCCAATTCCATCTTTTCTTGCATTACATTTCACACAAACCACAGGTGTCTTATTTTGGTGCAAAATGTTTACTGTACCTGCTTTTTTAAGAAAGCTGCTTGAGGTTTTTCGTCTTCTACTTTCTTCTCTTTTACCTGTTTATCTTCTATTTTCTGTTCTTCCATCTTTTGTTTTTGCTTTAATTTCTCTGCTTCTAGTTTAGCCTTTTCCTCAGCTGCCCTCTTTTCCTCTTCTGCCTTTGCCCTCTCCTCAGCTGCCCTCTTCTCCTCCTCTGCTTTCTGTTTTTCCTCAGCTGCCCTCCTCTCCTCTTCAGCTTTAGCCCTCTCTCTTTCCTCAGCTGCCCTCTTCTCCTCCTCTGCCTTAGCCCTCTCCTCAGCTGCCCTCTTCTCCTCCTCTGCTTTTTGTTTTTCCTCAGCTGCCCTCTTCTCTTCCTCTGCTTTTTGTTTTTCCTCAGCTGCCCTCTTCTCTTCCTCTGCTTTTTGCTTCTCCTCAGCTGCCCTCTTCTCTTCCTCTGCTTTTAACCTCTCCCTTTCCTCTGCTTCTTTCCTTTCTTCCTCAGCCTTTTCCTCATCCCTAAGCTTCTCTTTATCAACAGCATCAGTTACACTTTGCGTCCCTTCTGGCACAGCATTTGTATCATTCTCTGCTTTGTGCTCCTCTGCATTTACAGTTACTGCCTCTTCTTTATCTGTGGATTTTTCTGCTGTCACATCTACCTGATTTTCCTCTATGGGGAGCTCCTTTGGTTTCTCCTCCTGTACCTCCTCCTTGTCTTTTTCTTCTTTTTTTCCCTCCTCTTCCCCATCTTGCCTCCAGTTGTTCCTTTGGTACGATTTGGTAACTGTTTCCGTCTCCTCAATCTCACAGCGTCCTCGGCGCGTTTCAGCCTTCTCCTCTTTCCCCGTGGTCTCATTTTCTTCCACATTGTTTACTTCTCTCCTGCTGGGCAGTGACAAGCTCCCATCTGTGATCGTGGGGTCAAATTCCTTTTGGCGTTCCAGGGCTTCCTGCAGACGTTTCTGGCGTCTCTCCTCCCGTCTCGCCAGCCTCTCCAACAAAGCAGCTTCATCATCTGTAGAGCGCTTGCTTTCCTCTCCTGCCACACTACATAGAAGGGAAAGGTTTGCATTAAAAAATTAAAAAAAATAAAAAATTCTTTCTAACAATATGCACTTCACTGTTTCGAGGAAAAAATCCTGCTGTAACATCATTCTTGGGCTGGGAAACACAACAGGCTACACAAACACGACAGGTTACACAAAAAATTCAAAATTCAGCTGCTGTTTTTGCTAATCTATATCCATTCTCCTTGCCTGAAATAAATCACTTCCTGTGCTCAGCATCTACGAGCACTTGCCATCACAATTCTGGTTTCCTCTATCAATTGTGTTATGGCCACTGGAAATCTGGGTGTATTATTTGCGACCATGTGAAACTAAACTGAAGTGATGGACAGACAGGAAGGCCACTCATCTTGTGACAAGAGGCTGGTGACATGAGTGATGTGGTGTCGTGGTTTAGGGGCTACAGGGGCACTGCTGGGTTGACTTGATGACCTTCAAGGTCTCTTCCAGCTTTGATGATTCCATGATTCCAAGTGTCAGCTCCTTCCATGAGCTTTTCTGCTCTTCATTCCTGGCCAGTGCTAAGTCTAGAACTCACACCCAGCACCCTGCAGGCATTTTGCAGCCACAGCTTGAGGACTAGCTGCCACCCAGCTCTTTGGCTACACAGCACCATGACCCCTGTGAGCAGAACCAAAGATGTGGTGTTTTGTGAGGCCTGAGAGAATCTGAGAGCCACCACGAGCCCCAGCTGAATCACCCCACAGACACCTGGATATGGGCCATGAGCATGGCCTCAAGCCCAGAGTCAGCCATGCTCCCACCCTACCATGGAGACACAGCCAGGGTGATCCTCAGTGTGAAGTCCGTCTTCATTTTAAGGACAGACAAACCCAGTTGTCACTAAAGGACATGAAATTATTCAAACAAACACTCTCAATGTCAGAACAAAAAATTGTCTTTCATTCTCTGACTCCAGTATTTATAGATTCTCAGCAATGACCAGGGATTGGATAATTAAGTTACACCTTCCCAGGCACACTGGTCATGAGAAGTGTCCATCAAAAGACATTTCTTAGAAGGAATGTGATAAACAACTTATGTTTATAGGACTTTCATGGGAAAGTAACTAAAACTGAAAACATTATCAGGGCGACACCCAGTATTTCAAATTCAAGCACCAAAGCAAACCTCTTCCAGATACTTCTCTGCTCTGAACAAAAATTACCATTGGCTTGAACAGGAAACAGCATCAGACATTTACCTGTTTTGGGCATTAACCTCGGATTTCTCTGTTACTTCTCCTGAGAGATCTCCCTCTTCCTTCTGCCGCAGCCTCTCCTGCCGAGCCCGCCGGCGACGTTCTCTGGCGGCTTCTTCGTCATCGTCATCGTTTCTCTGGTAGGACAGCCTGCAACAGGGAAACAAAGGTCTTATTGCATATTGGACACTGAAAAAAATCCCAAAAAGCAGTTTGCTACAGCACAGTGTGGCTACAGTGCCTGCTCCATGTGCTCTAGTGAAAATACGCTGTCAAATTGAGATGTATAATTTCAAACCCTGGTTTTCTTTTGTTTCTCAGGAGCAAACTTGAGAAAATAGTCCCTGTGAAGGCAGCAGCCACACCACACCATCAGCTGGCTCCTAGAAAACACCAAATCCATAAAAGCCAAGCTCTGTAGCTGAACAAACATTCTCCTAGCCTGCTCCTGTAGGAGCACTCACCGCAGCGTTTGAGCAGCTCGGGCCCACGTAGCTGGAATTGGACTCAGCAAAGCAGCTTTTCATCAGCCTCCCCTAAATATCACACTCTGAAAATGGTGAGAGCATTCTACAGCTCAAAGACTAGAAAGCAGGGAGACACAAGTATGACAGCAGCTCTCAGTGGTCGGTTCTGAGTGCCAAACATCTGACACCCACAAAATTTTTGTGAGCCCGGAGCCCTGCCAGGCCAAATCACACAAGATCGCTGCTGTGATGAAAGCCTACAGCTGAGAACCCATTGTACTCATCTAACCCAACAGATGATTACATTTAGCTTCATCCTACTTGAAAAGGACCTTAAAATCCTAATAATCCTGTGTCCCATTCAAATCTTTGCTGAGGTTATTACTGTGTGAGATAAAGGGAGAGGCCTGCATTCCTCTTATCTTTTTGAGCAGGGAAAGTGAATTTGGAAGCCAACATGTGCCAGACCCAGTCAGGACATTCATTTACTTTGCTTCTGGCAGTGGTCTGATACATCATGGTTAAGGAGTCTCTCTTCTTTACATAGTCACATATTTAAATTAGTGGTGCAGCCATGAACAGGAAAAAAAACCAGAGTTCTTCACTGACTAAAACCAAGTACAGATAATGTTTGCATTGCAAATATTTTAACATTAAAAGCAACTAAACCATTTTGATTTAACCATCAATCAGACTCTTTGGGGCCAAACCTCTCCCATCACTGTGTTCTGACATTATTTTTCTCCTTTGCTGGAAGAAGGGTGAAAGTACAGGACCAGCAATCACTTATCCCAATTTTACTTTAAGAATTTAAAGTGTAAAACATGGCTGAGTCACTTGCTAGACCTAGAACAGCATTTTCATCCTGAGTGCAACATAGAATTTAATTTGCTACTTTTGTGCTCTGCTTCAAGAGCTTGCAACCTTTCCCTTTGTAGAAACAACTCTTCTCAAAGAGAGTGCAAACCATGAGCAGCACAGCCATGAGGGATCACAGTGAGGGATGAGGAAGAAAGGAAGGAGCTGAATTAAAAGCCCTAAAGGTGATGCAGGGAATCACCTGCCATTTTTAAGCAGCTCCAAGGGGTATCAACATTTTATTTAGGTCTACAACAGAAAGGATGTGAATACAATAATAAACCAGTGGGATCTTTAATTTCCACAAGAAAGAGAAGACCACATAAAGATGAAGTTCATTCCACTCTCTGTGCCCACACAAAACACCCCTCCACAGAAAGGAGAACAACTGCTTTTAAAAGCCTCTTTAAAATGCCTTTTTTAAAGCACCAGTTGCTCAGCAAACTAAAAAAAGAAACCAAAAGAATACCCTAAACAAAAAATTCCCACAAAAGCCATTAAACAGATATGTACTTCCTGTCCTTGGACACTTATCACATAGATCATCTGTTAAGAAAGCTGAAAATGTCTCTTAATATGATTCTAAACTCATCTATTGCCTTCCTCCATATCAGTGCAGTTTCCTACAGCCAGCAAATACACCAGGTATGGGCTCCATCCATGAGAATCACCTTAAGTATTCATTTCTGTTCACCAGCATTCATGCAATCTGCACAACAATCTGAAAATATACACATGGGAACAACAAGGGATTAAACATGGGAACAACAAGTTGCAGTTTTTTTAAGAGATGTGTTTCTTGTTTTCCTTACAATTATGTTAACACTGCTTTCAGTGTAAAGAGTGACCCTCATTCTGCCACTGTTACAGATCCCTGTAGCAGCCCACCACGAGCCAAATCAACTTGGGAGCTCTTCAGAGCTTATCTTCCAATTGCCTACATCTTTTGACATTCTTCAGACTAGGAGTAAATAATAAAAAGTATTTCTCCAAGATTTCAACTCTGTTTATCAGACAGATGGAAATCTGATGATCCACGCTGGCCTGGGTTGCTTCTCCACCCTTGGAGAGCAGCCTTGCTGCCCAGCACACACCCAGCAGCTAAATGAAGCCAAACTGACATCCATTTGTCACCTTTCACGCGGCTTTGCAGGCAAGCATCTCTCCACAATCAGCTGTTCCAGCTGTCTCAGGCACTGAGACCACAACACAGCATGATCTCAAAAGAGGTCATGGTCAAAAAAGGTATGCCAAGCCTGCTGATACAACTCTCTTGTGGAATATCTGACTATTCTGAGTTGGAAAGGACCCATGAGGATCATCGAGTGCCAACTCTCAAGGGCTGAAATCCCAGACCTGAAGAGCTCAACAACAAATCTCATTAGTATCCAAGTCTAAAAATGTTGTCCTCAGATTGAATGGGCGGGGTGAATGGTATTTTTTTGAGTGAAAAATAAATCTGCTGGATTGAGAACACAGGACATGTGGCCATTTGCTTCAGACCTTTCTCAGAGCAATACAGCACTCTGTATTTTACACCAAACACTGAATTTATGCAAAGTGATAACCCAGCAAGGAACTTGGTAATAGCTGGGATGATTATGGGGCTGAAACCATTTCATACAATCCAGCTTTAACCAGTTTCCACTTGAAACCACAAATCAGCTCGAGCATTATCTAATGCACTTTGGGTTTGGAGTTCCTTCCCAGTTCTACAACATTATTATTATTGTCTGAATTATGACAGCACTGAAATTTCCTGATCAAGCTCATAGGCTTGCTACAGTAGGCAATTTATGAAGACAGGGCAAGATCTGGTCCCCATTCTAAACAGTGTGTATTCTGATTAAACTTTATCATTTGTAGCACAATCTGCCCTCAGTGAGTCATAAATAAACCTGATGAATCCAATTTTTTTCATTTTTCACAGGAGTGGAAAAAACCTGCCTAATTTGAGCTGGATCACACTACTCCATTCTAGAAGAAGCAGGGAGAAAGAATTGCTGTGGATCTGAACTCAGACTCCATTTCAAGAGTGTCAGAAACCCATGAAAAAACTCCAAACAGAGAAAAAAGCCTTTAAGATTTTTAACTTAAGCAGGCAGCTCATATCTGCCTCTTCTGTCCTCCATGGTTCACTCAAATGTCAGTCTGGTTTTTAGGCCTGCAGAAACACCTTGCATTCTCAGCAGCACCCTCACAACATGGACCCAAATAGACACAATTGCACTTATTCAGCTCTTTCCCACACTACTTTGTTATCCTGAAGCTTTTGCATGTATTACAGATTGATTTTCTCTGTGGTCCACCCCAAGAAATGAGATCATTCATCCTGTACCACGCTGCTGCACCTCCAGCTTGTGACCTAACCCTCTTCCAGGACCTCTGCCCTTTGTTAGGTGAGACCACAGCAGTTGAAGCGATTTCTGTTGATTTGCGTCTCCAAATTTATGTCAGATGGAGGATGTCAGTAAAATGTCCTCAATGACAAACTTCACTGCCAGACTCAGTCTATAAAAGTTGAATTTGTTGGCCTTCTGTGCTCTTAGAAAGTCTTTCTATTTACCCAGGCTCTTCCTGAAAGGATGGGTGGGGTGAGGATGGGCTTTGTTAAAACACCCAGTGGGGAGCGTTCTTTGTGTCACTGTTGATATTCAGGCCCATTTTGTTTATGATTACATATGTCTTTAATCTTTTTATTGTTTGCTTAATTTGTGTTATGATAGGCACATAAAAACCTGAATATAAACAACTGATCAATCTTCACCTCCAAAAAAAAAAAAAAAAGCAAACCATAACAAGTACGGATGCTTCCACAGAGGGCTTTGTGTGCCAATCTCAGCTGTATTTCATTCAAGTCATATCTAAAAATGTGCTGAATGGTGGGGGGCAGTTGTGGGGAAAACTGTTTTTTCTAATCATTCACCCCAGCATTCCACTCAGACCTGCTCAAGAAGACTCATTCTTATGGGGGAATGAGCAGAATTTCAGTCCCAAATGCTCATGCTTCAAGAAGATGTAGTGAGTGAAAACAGGGGGTTATGCTGGAGACATGCAGACATGCCACCACAGTTCTCAGTCCAATGCTGTGCATGAATGCTGTTATTAACACCCATATTTTTCACATAGTTCTCAATTTGACATGCACCGTGGTTTGTTTTTTTTCACATTGAATGTAGGAGAGACAAGTGGATAAAATTAACCAATGGCTGGAAATGAAAACAAATTAAAACTGGAAATTAAGCCCATGTTTTGAACAGTGGGGATAATTACATACACAAGAAATGATGGTACATCCATCTTTTGCATCTCTGCATTAAGATGAATGCCTTTTTGGAAGTTATACTACAAAATAATACCAATTTTGGGGTTCATTGTATGGTGAAATTCCACTATCAGTTATGTGTGGGAAGTTGGACCAGATTCTACGGTGGCAGCTGCTGGATTTAAACACTACAGCCTTCCATTTATAAACAGCACACATTTCTCATTTTGCTCACAACTTATCTCTGTCTCAGCAATATTTTTACTCTGTTTATCCATCCATTCTCCACAGGCACACAGCCTGTACTCCTGAGCAGGCAATTCACCCAGATGTGCACACAGTTCTCAGGCCAAAACAGAGACTGATGCACCTTTCAGTGTATTGTGTTCTCATTCACTTCAATTCCATACTGTGTTTCCAATACACTTCCTTCTTTTTCATAGCTCCAAAGATTTCAGGGATTACTATTTTTTTCTGGAGGATAACCACTTATCAAGTAAGTTTTCAGAAGAACATTGTCTCTGTCAGACCTGGCATCCTTAATTTCCTGCTGTACCTTCAAAAGAATTGCTTCTGCCTTAAGCCTTGATCTAAAACACCTAAAGGCTAAAACTTCTGGCCATTTTAACAACACCTTTTTTGTTGTTTTAGCTAAGCAAAACCTTTGGATTATTTACTTTGGTTAAGGACTTGGCTGGGAGGCTGTTATTTTGTTTGCATGACAAAAGAGTTAAACATGGGAAAGAGAGGTTCAGTTGGTGTACCTTTTTTTTTTATTATTATTATTTTTTTATGGTTTCTCTTTTTTTGACATTTTAGACATTTAGGTTTTTTAACAGGTAAGGAAAGGGTAGGTACACTCATCCCTCAAACTGTGTGATTCTGAAATCTAATGAAACCACACAGAAGAATGAAGTACAAAAAGTGATATGCAAACTAAAAAAGGACTCCATACTCACAGCAAAAAATCCTTGGTGACTACCAAATAATTAATGCCAAAACCATCCAAAGATTTTATTTCTTTGCTGAGGATGGCACTGAAGCCTCTTGGAAAGATCCTGACTTCCCAAAATTACTGTTTTCCGTTGAAAACGTAAATTTCACTTTTGGAGACATCCAAGATTTCCAATGCCCTGCGTCTTTCCCTTTTTTTTTCCTGCTCAAAACAGCTCAGCTCCTTTGGTTTTTGATTCCAGCCCTAAACCTGGGCCTGGCAGTCAGATCCAGCCTGCAGCACCACGGCACCGCTCGCACAAAGGCAGAATGACTCATGCACGCGCCTATTTTCCTTTTCATTCTTTTTTCTTTCCACCTCCCCCCACCCCTCCTTTCCTCATGGCTTAAAACTGATGATCTGTTTTCATAATATGAAGTGCAAGCAGATTCTCCAACCACAGCCACATAGCTCTGGTAAATCACCTCAGCATAAATCGGCTGCAAACATGAAGGGTAAAACCCTCCCGCTACCGAAACAATGTCAAATTTCCGACCTATATTATATTTAGATAAAAGTGCCTGCTGGAAATGTACCAGGGGGAAGAGAGTAATTCTCTCAATATGTGAAGCCTAATGCTCTGCAGTTTTACTGCATAACAATAGACATGGCATTGACCTGTTGGTGAGCAGAGCAGCGTATCGAATCTGTTCCAATTTAGGAGTTTCACATGAAAAAAAGAAAAAAAAATGAGCAGAAAACAATAATTGTCCAAGTGCCTTCTACCTGATCATTTTTTACTGTTTTTCCTGAAGCTTGGTGGAGCTCACCCAGATTTTTGTTTCCCTGGCAGACAGCAAACAGGCAAAAGAGTGTACACAACAAGCTTGCTTTTCCAAACGTGAAAAAGCGGGAGCAAAACCCAATCAGCGTGCATTCCGCTGTGGTTAATGTGGGATTTGTTGACTCCAGAGCAAATTGCTTGCTGCCACCACCTCCAGCTTCTAGTGCTTTATTGCATATAAAATCCAAAATAATTTATGCCACAGCCTTACCCAGTAAGGAATATTTCAGGCATATGACTTGAGAGCAATGGGCATCTTGCCTGGCTGAGGCAGAAGTCAGGCTCTACAGGATTTGCCCTAGAATGTACAATCCACAATTTCTACAAAGACAAATAAGAAGTTTTCTTTCTTGTGGTTTTGGGCTGCTATATTTAATGTGGCTTTCAAGGCACTTTTATACCTCAAATTGCTAGCTTACTGATTGCATCCAAAATTAAGATCTAACTCAATGTGCAGTTTAGCCCAGTAGCTGCAGCAGGCAATATTTTTTGAAAAAATACAGTTTAAACTCTTTTTTTTTTAAAAAAAAAATATTTACTTCTGGTGTTATTTTTTTTTATTCCAAAGCAGTACAATGCATCGTCAGAAATTGTTCAAACAAGAATCAGAATTTGTTCAAACAAGAACAAATTGATGACTTCAGGAAAGCACAAACTGAATTATAATAAATCATGTATGTATTCCTGTCCTGGAAACCCAGCCTTCAATTTCATCTGCTTATCTATTTTCACCCTTTGAAAACTTCTTTAATGCAGCACTCTAGGAAATAGAGAGCCTCTCAACAAACCAGTGCTGGGACTTTATTTCTTTCATAAAGATTAAGAGGATTGCTGCATTTTAAGAGCGCTGTGTTTTAAGAAGTGCAGGACTGTGGGGATAAGGTCTCATCCACATGAGACTTCTTTAATTTCAACCTGCTCCTTCTCCACTGATTATCATGTAAGGAGAAAGACTATGAAAGTTAACTCAGAGAATCACTTATTTGAGGAATGAAACATTAATATCCAAACCAATCTCAGTCACACACCCCACTCCTCCATCACCATGCCCAGTCTACTCACAATCGACTTCCAGCATGTATTTATTCACCATCCACCCTGACAAAACAAGAAGCTTGTGAAACTGGAGATGGAACAGGGCTTGGGTTTTCACATTTTCTGAGCAGAATTGCCTTTTGCACTCACACATTTTCTTCTCTTGCCCACCAGGCTTTGCAGGGTATGATGAAGAACCACAAGCCAGGACTCTAGAGCAGGTGAGTGTGAAGGGAAGAAAATTCACGGCATCACATGGATTTATATCAAGGACAAAGCGCAGCACTAGTGCTGGACCCACCCTGAAAGGAGTTCTTTTCATCTATCACTGAGATGCTGCTGTGCCCAGGGCAGATCAGTTTGGATGGCTTCATACCCACACCAGCAGTCTCTGTTTTAGGACTGACCCTGAAATTCATTGTGGATTTGAACAGAGTGGGACAGAAATACTGAGTGGGGCAGGAAGGAGGAATGTGGAAGCAGGAATAGCAGACTAGGTCTGCAGGAGCATCTCCCTGGACTGTGGGCAGGGAGAGAGGAGACAAAGGGATGAGGAGCCTCCATCCCTGCAGGGCACAATAAAGGAAGATTGATGGAGAAATAGTGGAAGAACAGGGGAAAAGGGAAAGGAGGACAGGACACAAGGACAGTGAAAGCAGCAGGACTGGGCAAGTGGATGTCACCAACACCCAGCCAGGTTCACAGGGCTGTCCAAAAACCCTCCATGACTGAGAGAAGGGAAACTGTAACACAGCAGGTTGTGACTACCCAGATTACACATCACTCAGAAATTGAAGCATTCTGTGCTCTGAAACACCTACAAACAGTCAGAACTCTGCTTTTATTGCTTGCTCCATTGAAGGTATGGGTGTTACCATTACTCTGGCCTCTGTGAAACATCAAAACTGCTCTGTCTTTCCCAGAGCAATAGAGATTGTAAATAAATGACAATTTCTCAAAGCTAGACTGGTCCCTGAGGATGTCTGTCGAAGCTTTCAGAAATACAGCAAGCTCTGTGCTGATGAACAATGTACAAGGCATGTGTTTGCACACAGGGAGTCTGGAAAAATAATTTTACCAGATAATTATTCAGATAATAATAGAATAATCTTTTTTTATCCGCTCTTCTCAGCCTAAAATATGCACCAGGAGGACACAGCCTTAACAAACCACAGATTTATTTCAGATTAAATATTGAAATAAATGCCACAAACAGGATAGCAGATGAAATGCAAGACCAGAACATGCACCAAAGCAGAGCAGACTGTGAACCCTTATGCTAACTGAAATAAACCACTTGAGGGGAAATGTGGCATTACAAATACATCCAGTACTACATGTGGTGAATGGGAAAAAAAAAAAAAAAAGTAATGAAAATCAGATGTCTCAACATTTTCTGGTACCAATTCCCCACGCACACAACTCACGGATGCTGTGCAGGTGTGGATTTTGTTTCAAGGGAAATTCATGGCTGTTTGCTTTTAACATGGGCAAGCATCTCTCTCTTTCTGAGGTGTTTAAGAAGCCTGCTGTCAACAGCCCAGGTGATCAGGAGACACTTTTGGTGAGACAGCAGAGGAATTATTAGTGCAGATCCCATCACTTGCTAACGGGATTAGGGGCAGATACATTCCATGCATCCCTGTGAAAGCTAATCCTGATGTGTCTTTCACCTCCATGGAAGGTAAAGGAGCTTTCCATAAAACAGGTCTGTAGAGATCACATACACAGATCAAATACAGCACTTTGAATGCTACAACAATTTGCAGACATCGTGTAACAGCACTGTGCAAATGAAACAGCTGGAAGTTTGAAATGCAGCCATTGTAACTAC
Organism: Parus major; assembly: GCF_001522545.3. Taxonomy (NCBI): domain Eukaryota; kingdom Metazoa; phylum Chordata; class Aves; order Passeriformes; family Paridae; genus Parus; species Parus major. Next base: position 67,448,364 of record NC_031773.1, read on the forward strand.
ACCCACATAAACACAATAAAATACCCTGGCTTTCAACTTTCAATTAGTTTTCCCTTAGATGTGCTTGTTCTTCTCGTATTGCTTCACTGTAATCCTTATTCCAGAGAAGTTACTCGTAAGAAATTACCAAACTCAGTGTTGGAGATCCTGTCTGGAAAGCTGACTGAGCTCATGAGAGATGATTAATCACACTGCAAATACAAATCTAAAAGCCACTGCTCCTTAAAAAAAGGAGGGGGAACAACCTTTTTCACAGAACTCTAGCATCCAACAGAAACCTCTTCCATTTCAAAGATTCACTAATAAATTATTTACTTACATGCTGTTCACAGAAAGTATCCAGATAAAAAAGAGGAGTCAGTAGAAAATAACTATTTTCTTGCCCTAAAAAAGCCCACAGCCTGGAGACTTCCAAAAGGACATAGTAAAGAGGCACCTAACACAGAGAAACTGCCCCTTGGAGATACAGGGACAGGGTGAGGGGCTTTTCTGCACTATTCAGTGTGCTTTCAAACCCCAACAGTTATTATTGCACCCTTTTTGTTGTTGCTGCTGATAATTTCAGTTTCATTCTGGAACAGCAGTTCCACACAGGAAGCCAGTCAGAAACAGCTGTTGGAAAACACTTTACAAAGGTAAGCATCCAGACAGGAAGGATAGCAAAGAGCTGCTGTGATAAAAAAGCAATACAGCCAATGGAAACAGACTGCAAGGGCAGCCAAAGGAGGATCTGATCCCAAAAGTGAGAGGAGACAAGCCCTGAGCAGTTTCCATCACCAAGAAGCAAAGCCATCTAACAGATTCAACTGACATTTTTACAGAAAGGCTAATCAAAAAATTCACCATTAAACATACACACCCACAGATGTTTTAGCCAAGGCTTCTGGTATAATCCATTGCATTCCAGAAGTGAATGCAGATCAATGGCTCTTGGCACTTGTTAAATTCTTTCCATCAAAAGATCTCAACATGTTTTACAAATGTTGAGCAACCCTTGCAACCCTTCTGACTTCTGTGCGCTGTTGTTATTACAATGCCAGTTTATGGAATGGAAAAAGAGATATATAGATGAATGTACTTCTTTTAGTCTAAACCACAGAGCAGATACAGTTGTCTTTTGGCTGCACTACTTCACACCTGCTTCAAAAACCTGTTGCATCCAGAAGGAGCTCTTCCAGCAAGGAGCTGTTGTAGGTATGTGCACTCCTTCCTCCCAGTCCCATCCCCAACAGCTGCACTGAGCTGACTTCCATTGCTGCTCTTGAAAGCACGTGAAATCCACTGACAGAATTATCCTGAAATGCCTTTTTCTGGCATTCAGAACAAAGAGACACACTCCCCTGAGCTCTCTCGGATCAAGTGATGGCCTGTCTCTCCTCTACATTTTAAATAATGCCTTCTGTTGCTAGGTATTTCCAAGTCAGTAGTCTACACTTTTTAAAAAGAGGTGTGCCTGCTGGGAAATAGAAAAGCAAGGACCAAAAGCAAGTTTAGCCCAGGGGATCCTGTGGCCATGTCACTGCAAAAGCATCTTGGACTTTTCACAGGGGTCAGCAAGGCTCAAGACAGTCTGGAACCTTTTGAAGCACTGGGCTGTGAAGTGAGATACACTTAAATGCCTGAAAGTATGAGAAATGGGGTTCAGGGTCATCACCCCACCACTGGGAAACAAGGAGGCCACTTGCTGCCACACCCTTCTGCTTCTCAAGCTTCAACAGGTACAGAAAGCTCCATCAGACTTGGTCAGGATGGAGTGAGAAAAGCCCAGCTCCACTGGGGAGCTCCACTCCACTAAAACCAGAGAGGTTTTAGTCCTAGAGAAAGTGTAAGAAGTCACACAGGAAGGCTTCTGTGTGCCACAGCTCTCACTGCTCCCTCTCTGGTCTCATGTGTCGATGGCACTGACCTGAATGTCAATTCAACACCAGCTCTTGTGGAACTTGGTCTTGATTCACAGTCAAAGCTTCTCCCCTCTCAACTGGACTGCAAGACACAGTGTTTTGGGGTTTCACTGAGATTTCTATGACATTTGCACAGCAGGTGGATTTTGGAGGCATTTGTACAGTAGATGGATCCTTAGAAGCAACACCAGAGAACAGACCTTACACTTGATCCAACCATGGTTCATCCAAGGTCCTCCTCATCTTCCACCCAAGTTCTTCATCCTCTTCCCAGCAATCCACAGTAACCATTCACAGACACACACCAACTCCATCCCAAGGGAGATGCAATTCCATTTATCCTTTTTATGAAAGTTCTTGCTGAATTTAACTCATGCAGCCAAAAGGCACTGGGAGGGGCCAAAATCCAAGCACTGGATAGCAAATTTATATTTCATGTACCTTTGAGAAAGTACAGCATTTGTAAAGCAAGGATTTGGCAACAAAAAAAAAATAAAAATGACAAATACTTGGCACAACAGAGAATTAGGACAAGCATAAGAGAATTTGAATTCCTACTCACACAGAGTTTGGTCCAACCTGTTACCACATTTCCACAGAAATTACTGAGTAAACAAGAACATGGTAATTATCTGAAGAAGATAAATCTTTAGCAGCTACAAGGTAACAAAAAAGTCTAGAAATTAGTAATACTCTGAATTGGAAAATACGTTAAGACTGCTCTTAATTCAAAATGCTGAGAGTCATGCTGACAAATGTGGGGTTTCAAAGACTTCATTTGGCTCCTCTTCTGCTACAGCTTCCTGTGTGAAAACACAAACCCTTGCAATCCTCTGCCAGTGAGGTGCTCTTGGATGTACTTAGGGGGGATTCTGCCAGCTCAGGATGAGCAAGAGACAGACTGCCAGTGTTGGTGTGTAGCTGTGATCATATACAAACAGGATTTCTGGATGTTTGACCAAAATACCACCACTCAAAATTGTTCAGGGGCAATAAACATAGGGCTGGGTGGGAGATGCTGTCTCCTGCCTCAGCACTTCAGGGTGTTGGGTGACTTTGAAAGACAGAGAAGGATGCAGGAATTCAGGTAAGTAATTAACACCATGGCTTTCCCAAAATGCCAAGAAAGGAATATTTGTTCTCAGGGCTGCAAATTCTCACAAGTGCACAAGCAGTCAGTGGGAAGATTTCACAGCCATATAGATAAGGGCTATGGGAACACCAAGATAGCTCTGCTGCAGCATTGAGTTTTTTAAGTTTGGTAGACTTTGAGTAAAATCAAGGTTTTTAGGGAGCAACAGAACTGCTTTGCTACAGCCTTCATGGCAAATTTAACAGAGGAACAAGGAGAAAATGAGTCCTCAAACTTCATCTTTCTAACCAAAGTAAAAATTTAGCTGGTTTTGGAAACAGATGTGGCCTCTGCTAATTAGATTTTCTGGCTTTTTGCAATCCTGAGAAAGAAAACTGCTGACATGATGTGTCTGACCACTCCTGTTCCAGGAGGAGGGAGATGACTAAGGCCAAGATGCACAACACCATCTTACACACCCAGAGCACATGCCAGTGATTTTCCTCTTGCAGGACAAACAGAATCCTAAAAAACCCTCAGGCTTCACAGAGGAAAGATGAGTGTTACACAAAATACCCACCCTAATTTAAAACTGGATTCTTCTTTTATAGACATCAGTATGCAAGAGAATACAGTAAGGTCAGAACACGATTCACTTGGGCTTTGCAAGATAAGCAAATAAAACACTATCAAAAGATGACTGAAAGGGAAAAATTAAAAAAAAAGGGGGAAAGGAAGCACATGGCAATGGAGAATGTCACTGTAGCTCATGGGAGCTGGAAAGTCAGGAACAACCTGAAAATGACCAAAGGGACTACAAAGGTTCCACCACAGCCAGGTCAGTGTGTGATGATGGTGGCACACATCATTTGTGGATGCTGAAACCCACAGTGCAGAGAGCTTGTGAGGTTCACCCATCCCTCACTGAGTCCCAAACTCCACTAAATCAGCTATAATAAAAGTACAAACAAACAAACAAAAACAAATCCAAAACAAAACAACCTAAAAAAACCCCAAAGAACAAAAACCTGTAGTAAAGAAGGAGCCAGGACAGCAATAGTTGTGATGCTAGAAGATACTTCTGTCATTACATTGCAGCAACTCCAGGGCTGAACGAATTGCAGATGGAATCTGGCAAGCCAAAAAACCTCCTGTTCAGAAACATGTAATATATTTTTATGGTTAAAAAGGGCCTGAGGGCAATTTGGCCTTGGCAAACCAAACAGAAGGCAGAATTTTACATCCTGTACTGTCACGTGTGTTGGTCCCAAGGACACACCTCTAGAACAGGCCTCCACATTTCTAGAAGAATCGTGGGAAAGAAAACAAATGCACGTGGATGGCTTCCCCAGGGGCTGTTTTCTCCATTTTTTAAAATACATAGCAGAGCAGTCAGGAGATACTTCTGAATAATGTTCAGTCTGGAACCAGAATCATTTTGGATTTTTTTTATTCCGTAAGATGGCAGCATTTGCCTCAAGGACCAGCAGCAGGACCAGATCTGGCTAAAGAGAAGTACAGGGCAGATTGGAAGTGATCTGAAAAAAGATTCAGAGCCCAGAGTGAAACTTCTTGCAGAGGGTTAATCCTCTCCAGTTGGTATGCCAGGTTCTGCTGGGGCCAGCCTTGCTCACGAGAAACTGAGTATTTCTCACTGCTGCTTAGTCGAGGTGTATGGAAAAGTGGTGGAAGGAAATTAAAAAAGAAGACAAAGTGAGCCAAGCCCCTGGTCTTCAAGAGAAATGCTGACTGAGGAAGAGTCTGAATACAAAACAGGCATCTTGCAAAAAAACCCCAAACCCTACCAATCCCCCCCTAAAAGGGGTTGCTCATTAAGCTTTTGGGAGTAGTCCACACCTCATGGTGCATCTATATATTTTGCTTAATGTGAACTGGTACATCCAACCCCTGCTACCAAAGCTGTTTATTTTCCTTTTCTGCTTTATTATCATCCATTTGTGTTTCACATCCTTTCCCTACAGTAAGCTAACCTCAATAATGACAGGATATGTACTCCAGAATTACTATGGTGGGGAGCAGAGGAAAAAAAAATTGCTTCACAAGTGATGCCAGCAAATGTACAGTATTCAGGGGAAAATAAGCAAGAGAATGACAGAGAAAACTGGGTATTAGTGACTAAGTTAACCATTATTCCTCCTGCAATCAAAGAAACACACCAGAGCACCAGGTGGAAAGGGAGCAGCCACTTTACATCACTTTCAGTCTCCTGATGTAAATTGAATTTAAAGTGACTTTAAGCAGCACCAATTAAAGATAAAATAATTAGTTTTCTTTAACCAAGAGATAAACAGAGACTGAGGAGCAAAAAACCCAAAATACAAGCTTCTGCCATCACGTGAAACTTTGTTCACCATAATTCAGCTTAAAAGTCAAGGAACTGCATTGACTTCAGATGTGAAGCCTGTACTTAAGCCTGGGATGTGCTGCTCATCTCTGGGATTCAATGTGAGCAGCCCAAGCAATTGGAAGGGAAAAACAGATGAGCAATCAACTAAACCTTGTAAAAGGTTCAAAACCTTTGTACTTTGTAAAAAAAGCTTTGTAAAACCTTGTACTTTGGTTCAATAGTGGGTTTTGGAGAAGAGAGAAATTGTATTTAAATACCTTGGACTACAGTGTGATTTTTTTTTTTTTTTTCTGACAGCTTCACAAACTGCTTAAATGCTTTAGAGGTAAGAAAACCCACATGGAAAACCGTTTTCCAATGTGCTCGCTGTTCCCCGAAAAGGCGATTACAATATTGCAATGTTGGACTTGCGAAAACGCCTCATTCCCACATCCAGTTTGAGTGTCAGAGTGAGATTTCACAGCACCAGCTGTGAAAAAGAGAAGGAAGAGGGGAGGGGGAAGGCAAAAGGGGGAGTGGGGAAAGCCCTCCCTGACTGTCTGCCCTGCAAAGGATTTGAACTGCAAGAAAAGAGGAGCCGTGTCAGCAAATGCCAAACCAATGTGGTACCTGCCAAACCGCACCTTATCCTTCTCAATCAGCAGAAAAAAATATTACCCACTGCCTGATTTCTCTTACCTCACCAATAAAGGGCTGCTTTTTTTCCCTTATTAGGACAATCTCCAGGCTGTAAAATTCCCGTTCTAATAAGTGCCTTTAACAATATGTGCTGCACATCAGCACAAAAAGAAAGCAGCTAATAAAAGTAAAGCACAGGAGGAGAATAAAAGGGCTGAGTCCTAAATTAAAAGGGACAACACTGGCTTAGTTCAGGCTCCAAAATTTGATCATAGATTTTATGAAATGGAGAATTAAAATGGGAATGGATAAATGTATGAAGGCTAACATTATACAGATATATAATTATAAACTTGGCTCTGCAGCCACTTGTACATTCAAGCTGCCTTAGTGAACTCAAGGAGACTTTTTCACTACATTTAGGAGCTTACACATCCCAAAATATAAATCAAATAGCCAGGGCATGGAAATAGTGCAAGAAAGGGGTTTTTTTAATGTTTTGGGGTTTTTTTACAAAGTAAAACGTGGGTGGAATGAAAAGGTACAGAAAGCTGAGCTGCTGTGATTCAATTATTTCAATGACTGACTGAAGTGTTTTTCTTGGTTGCGTTTTTAAGCATTGGATTTAATTTACTGGACATAATTGACTTCACCTGCTTTATACAGACATATATAGAAGTATATGAACTGAAAAACAAAAGGTAATCACCAGAGAATTTCCCTGAGTCTTTCCTGTTTTACTCTGAATTGGGAACAGGGTGGATGGGGAGCAGGAAAGGGAAGGCAGGGGTATGAAGAAGAAGGATAAAGCTCTACCACCCCCACCCAGCACTGGTTGAACACCTATGCCAACAGCGTGGCTGTGGAGGAGATATCTGGATTTTAGATCTGCACAAACAATGAATTTTCTAGTTTTGCTGAAGCAGAAGCAAAAACCCTTGTCAGAGTGAAGTGATATGGAAAATGTTCAGGGTGGTTTTTGTTTTTTTATAATTCAGCCTGGAACAAGAGAGCAAATCTTTCATATAAGTTTGGTTTTTTTTCTTTTTTACTTTTCTCTTTGAAAGATAGGTCAACTGGAATCAAAAGATAAAAAAAAATCTAAATTTTTTATTTAGAAAAAGTGTAGATGTGCAACTCAGTAATTTCTTATCTAGAAAATGTAAAAAAATTCATTAAAAAAAGCATTTCCTATTCTTTTCATTTAGACAAAGCCAATTTCAGAAACCTGACATGAACTCATAACCAGCTCTGCTCTGAACTGTTCTGAAAGAGTTCTGGCAAAAACTCTCACCACATTTTCAAGGTTTTACTAAATTTACCTATCATCAGAAGCCGTTCTAACAGCTCATTCCAGGCATTTGGATTCACAGCAAGTTCCTGGCTTGAACCAAGGCTTGCACAGGGTGGAGAATTTAGCTCAGAATTTTCATTAAACTCTCCCAAGTCACTTGTTCTCTGACAAAACTTTAGATGTTTGATGCTCACAGTCTTAAGACTGAGTTGCATACTCAAAACTCCACTCCAGATTTGTGCTCCTGAGAGCCAATGCTTTTCTTATGCTGAAAAAAACCGAAACCTTTCACTGCAAAAGAATGGCTGCAAAATCTCAGACTTTTCCCTGTAGACCTGTCCTTTCTCTGCCACAGAAACTCCCACTCAAAAATGTTTCAGTTCTTCATGTAAACTTGTCACTGCTGGGGAAGAGCCGCTTTCAGAAATTGAGACTGGGATTCTTTGCTTCCAAAATAGAAAAATAACCTCACTAGGGGCAAACATCTTCGTGTGTCTTGTTTGTAGTTACATTTTGTCCTTCTTGTATAACCTCAGTAATATCAAAATGTAAAATGGCTTTTAGAAATTAGGGATTCAGGCCTTTGTCCCCTGGGGAACAGGAATGAAAAGCGTGGTCAAAAGAGAAGATCAGAAAAAGGAGAGAGGTTCAAGTGAAGATTAACAGCATCAATTTTTGGAGCAGAATTACCCAGATAAATCACTGCCACCAACACCACTGCTATCTGTGGAGGAGTCCTCTTAAACCCCTTTTTTCTCCTAAAAAAATAGCTGATATCAGTCTTGAACATCCAGCCAAGAAACAGAAAAGATAAGCCACAATACAAAGAAAACGCTGCAAAAAAATCTGAGCTCCCAACAACCAAACTGAAGTTTGAACAGAAGTTATCATTTGCTGGATGAAAATATTCTACCTGTTGGCAAAGAGAACTTCTGCTTTCTCTAGGAACTTGCACAGTAAACACTTTAGTGTCCAGCACAGCGAGCCAAGCCAATCCCTATACATTTATTAAACAGACTTCATGTTTTCAGGCCAACCGGAATGATTTCTTGGCTCTGCTGAGAGCTTCTGCTTTTAATTTCTAGTGTATCAAATGCTAACAGGATTATATTCAGCTATTTAGCAATTACAAAATTTTCTGCAAATACCACAAGTCCACTGAAAGCACAGAAAATATCTTTAAATAACACAGATGAAATGATCATATAAAGGGGCCATTAGAGGACATTTGCAAGAAGTTAACAATCACATTGTACCTCATTCAAAATAATGCAATAACAGCCTCCTCCTTTTCCCTGGAGAGTCTCCAGAGAGTTCACTTATAAGGATTTTAATACTCCTTTTCTTTTCCACTGCAATCTCCTGAGAAGACACGAGCACTTGGAATGATTACGTTATTCCTCAGCCTGGGAAGGGCAGTATTTCATCATGCATTTCTCTGAGCAATGCTTTGAAGAAGGTTTTCTGGGTAATGCTAAAGGTGTCTTCCCTCTTTTGGCCTGAGGTCACAGAGATGTTTGTTACAAGGGAATAAATCAGTTTCCAAGCTCTGGCCACACATTTGATTTCTCTTCAGAGTCCTTGCCAAAGAGAACTTTGCTTTTCTTCCCCAAGCATGCTACCGTGAATCTTGACAAAAGAATCCCATGTCTGATTTTCAAGGTGTGTCTGCTTTTGTTAGAAGCTGTTACAGGACCCAAGATACAGGAAAACAACACGACAGTAGCTAATCATACTTCAAGAGAAAAGGATTGTTTTCACTAAGATATAATTTCACTGATTTCATTGAACTCACTTCACGCTCAAGCTTTGCTCCCAGCACTCCCCCAACACATCAGATATGCCAAGCATGAAGGAGCACACTGCCAGTTCCCTCTCCTGCCCAAAAGGGAGTGGAGGAGAGTATCTCCCAGCAAGGATTTAAACAGGTTTTTAAACAGTGTTTTAAACAGAACAGCCAGACCCTGACACCTCACTGAACCAGGTCCAGCACAGACTAGAAAGGATCTCCAGGTCACCTCAGAGGTCCAGCCTGCACTCAGGGCCAGCTCCCCACATTGGGTATCACAGGTTTCACCACTCATTTAATCACTCAAGTGTCCAAATCTCCCCTGCTTTGCCCCTTCCTTTGCTTTCCCCTTGCACTGAGGGCAGAGAAATCCCTGTTCTCCCACAGCTGCTCCCTGTTCCCATGCAGAGGTATGGGAGGGCTGGCTACTGTGGCTTGTGGCTGTATTTCACCACAGAACACACACACAAAAAAATGTCATCTGACATGCTCTCAGTTATTATTTATTGCCCAATTTCTGAAGTCACAATGAAGGATTTCAGATTCCTGGAAGGGACTTCTTGGAGGGGCTGAGTTTCGGAAATCCCTGAGCTCCCTCTCCCTCCAAGAGCACTGGATTTCATGCTGGAAGATGTAAAAAACACATATAGAAATCCCAGTTGCTCTTCAAAAACCTCTCCCAAGCTTTAAACCAAACCCTTATAGAAATCACAGCAATTTAGAAACAGCACTGTCCTACCCATCAGCTCATAAAGCAGAGCAACAAAACAATACAGGACAGGAATAAAGCAGATTGTATTACTGGCAATATTACACAGGCTAATTGATTTTCTTCTCTTGCTTTCCCTTCCACATTCAGGGATGAATGTGCCATGAGGACTTTATTTACTTGGTGAATTAAGCAATGTAAGATATGTGAAAGCTTTCACACAAACTATGAAATTCCTGCAAACTTCCCCCCAGCAGAACTCCAATTAGCAGCCAGTTCTCCCAACACATCCTTCTGCCACTGAGCAGTTGGAATTCTGCAGTTCAGCTAAGAGAAATGCAAAGATTTTAGACAACAGAGCACAATGTAAAAGAAAAAAAGAAAGAACCCAATCTATATCCACTGCTCGTTGCCCACCTTGTTACACCACTCTGTTCCCCTTGCCATTCCCTCCCACACAGCACCAAAAGGATAAATCCACACAGATACCATAAACTGGCAACTCACTTGGAAAGGCTGGACAGGTTCTGCCTGCAGTAGGATCTGCTGATCATGTTCTGCAGTGTTTGAGTCGCTGCAAACTGCTGGCAGCTCCAGGGAGCAAATGGACGGATGATCAGGGCGTGGAATGAGATAATAAAAATGCCATTATCCTTTCAGGCATGTGAGACTCATTGGATGCTCTTTCCACCCCACAGGTTAACCATTTGGTTGGTCCTGTAGCTCCTGGAATGACACTCAGTGTTTGCCTGTTCTCAAGCTCATTATCTATCCGATATCCCCCTCCCCTCTGCTCTGTGATCATATGATTTTCCATTTATTTTTTTACTGTATTCTCTCTAATAGATCCTCCTTGTCATTGCTGAGCCCCCAGTTACAGAAATTCCTGCAGATTTCTCAGCTGCTCAAGCTGCCTGACCAACTCTTGCTTCCCATCCAGCTTTCACAAGAAGGAATTCTGTTCGGGCAGCTCCTCTGAGCACTGAGCAGCCTCAGCACTGCACAGAGGTGCCTTTGCAAGCATTTGCTCCTAGAAAAGGCACATTCCAGCCTGCTGAGAGATGAGAGGGCCCAGATATAAAATAATGGTCCAGGGAACAGTCCTCTCTTTGACAGTAAATCACTGCCTAAGCGTTTTGCAGGCACTTGCATCCAGTCTAACCTGTGAAAGGTCAGGCTGGGTCGGACAGCTCAGGACTGAGGGTGACTGCCAAACACAAATCCAAGGAGGTGGGGAGCTGCTACAAGCACAACTGCAGTCCAGGTAAAACCATTTTGGGCTTAACAACAGGATTAAAACCAGGGCTGGAGCTGAATCCAGCCTAGCAGACTGTCCTCGGTGTTCTTCCATGAATTCCAGTGAATGGAGCAGGAAACAGAAATGCAGTGATTTCAATGGAGGCACCACCAGTTTCATAAGCTTGGCTCTAAAACCCTTCCCCTTAAAGCCCAACAATGTGAGCAAACTGAAACTGCACTCAGTGTGCAGTCCTGCAGCTATTCCACCCCGGGCTGTGATCTTGTTAACCCTCATAAATTACAGGAGTGGGTGTGGGTGGATTTGTACCCCAAAGGGAAATCTCTGCTGTGTGCTCTCCTGTCTGTGGGGAGCAATGTGTGGGTTCAGCAGGTGGCACTCTTACCTTGGAGTGAGCACCCAGGCCAGGGAAGCATCAACCCTGGCTCTTTTCTTCCTCACAGCTTTCAATAATCCAATGGCTGCACTTTGCTCAGGACACTGATATTAATTTATGACACCGGTATTAATTTATAACACCAATATTAATTTATGACACCGGTATTAATTTATGACACCGATATTAATTTATGACACCAATATTAATTTATTACACCAATATTAATCTATGACACCAATATTAATTTATGACACCGATATTAATTTATGACACCAATATTAATTTATGACACCGATATTAATTTATAACACCAATATTAATTTATGACACCGATATTAATTTATGCTCTGCTTAAGTCCCATAGGCAACAACTGGATCTTTTTTTTCCTCCCAAAAAACTCTCTCTACACTTTTGACAAGATAGGATTATTGTGAAAAGGTAACAATCCTGTGCTTTACAGACAGATGAAAGATTCCCTTGCAAATATGTACAAGGCTTTTTTTACACACACAGAAACAGGTCTGCACTACCCCACCAAGCTGCTATTTCTTCATGCACACCCTGTGTACACCCAGCCCTTTGTTCTCAAGTACACCCATCTTTTGGTGTATAAAATATACTGGAATTCTGGTCTGGAGCAAGGAATTGTGCTGATTGCCAAGGGAGGAAAATACAAATTCCACTTCTGTGATTGCAGAAGGATCTGCAAATGAGATGAGGGTGCAGCAGACAGGCCACTGCTGTGTGTTTTTTACCCAGCCCTCAAAGGAAGGTGAGCATGTAAAGCAGTGTGAATACATGGGGTCCTGAAAAATGCTGGTGAGAAGGAAGGCATAATTAATCTTCCTGGAAAAGTAATTTCTACTGCTGAGGAATTACAGAAGCAGAACTCTTCCCTCTGGAAGAGCATGAGTTAAACAGAGATTGTATCACTGTTCTTCAAAAATACACATTTTAATCGGATGCCAGATGTAAGGGTTGATGTTTATGAAATTCTAAATTGGGTTCCAAGGCAGCCCTACAGATTTCTAATACAGCTGTCTATTTACTACTGTGTTACAGAGTCTTTTTATTCCAGATGATTGCTCTACACTCTTTTCTATCCATCCTGGAATAAATTTGATTATTGAAGTGCTCACCAACAAAACTCTTTTCATTCAGGATATATAAATAAAAAGCAAATTGACTGCCCTTTGAAACACTACAATATACATCCTCAAAGAACAGTTCCAGATTTTCAGATCATCTGCCTGTACTGCCATGCATGTCTCTATTTGTTGGCCATTAAAAACAGGGGAAGCCTCTTCCACTTGTTGTAGACTCCAGAACCATTTTACAATACTCCTCTTTGGATAGTCACAAGAATCAGTTTTTCTTGCTTCACTTTTCCAAATATTGCTTTGAATTACAAATTTTTGGAAGAGAACTCCAGTCCAGATGAAACACAATGTTTCACACTGTCAGCCCACGTTTAATTTCAAGACTTCTAGCAACAAATTTCATCTTCTTTCCCATACCTCTACAGCACCACTGAGAACAGAGTTCATTTGCCTGCAGATTCAGCAATGAGCATCTCTGGCCATGCTCATCCTCAAGGCATGTGCCAGCTTTGCCTGCAAATGAGGAACTGAAGAGAAATAAGGTGGGCAAATCTCACTTGCAAACCTCATCAGTGTCTGTCTGCAGCGTTATCTGCGACACTGCAACTCAGCCAAGAGGGATGCTCTTGGTACACTGTGGCCCTGAGGTGAAGATCTTGCATATGGAGCAGGAAGAGGCAAATCACCTCCAGGTAATCTCAAAAATTCATGTGGGCATCCAAAGCACAAAAAACGATGGGGCAGGAGACGTGTCTCAACCTGCATTCCTCCTATGCCCTGATGCTTCAGAGATGTAGGACACCAAAACCCCTAGGGAAGACACTGGAAAGAGGGAAAAAAACCAGAGCAAACAAATGCTAACTACACCAGAGCACTTGTGAGGTGTCATTTGTGCCAATGAACCCAAGGCAAGTGGCTCCAGGAGAGTGTAAGGTCATCTATGGCAGCAAGGAAAGGAACTACAGGGCCTTTCCTATTTTCTGAATATTAAAAGCAGTAAAATGAGGAGGAGGAAGGAGACATGAGAGCTTTCCAAAAGGAAATTATTACTGGGAGGTTCCAATGTCTACTCATACTAACAATAAGAATGTCCAGAGGTCATCCAGAGAGCCACTTCATGTTTTGTTTATTTTTACTTTAACCATTCCTGCAGGCAAGGCAGAGTTTTCAGTGAGCTGATCAAAAAAGGCTGTGAATCTTTGTTATTTTTGAAATGATAGTGAATTCAGAACCTGACAGAGGTATAAGCACTGTCCAGACCATGACTTTTTCTATCTAGCTCGTTCCTTTCTGTACCTATTTGTCAACAGGGAATTCTCTGTGATGCTCACTGCTCCTGCTTTTCAAATACCTCCATGTTCCTTTAGCTTTTTAGTCCATGTTGAGGCAATTTTAAAAGAGGCAGCTTACAGAAAGGTACCTGATTGCTTTCAGAGACAGTAAAGATCTCTCCCTGCACTGCCCCTTCTCTGTGCCACAAGCCTAAAATAAGCAGGCAGACTCGAAGTTTGCAGAGCTACTGGCACTTTGCAAGAGAACTCTGTTTTTTATGAAAATCCATTCTAATGACATTAACATCTGCTCCCTATTTGAAGAATATTTTTAACTGTTCCTTCCCTGGGAAAATGAAAGATGCCACAGTCTCTTTCATGTTCTCAACAAACTCTGTTGGTTTTTTAAGGTCTGTTCTGAAATCCTCCAATGCAGTTCACTGCAGGGAACTCAGTGGATGCATCTCACAGGGCAAAGAGAATCTGCACTTCCCACCCTAGGAGATTTCATTCTGGGACACTGGCATGTGAGCAGGGAATTTATTTCACAGATGAACAACACTTTGTGTATTAAATCACATTCTGAAGGTAAAGTCTGGCAGCTCATACATAATCTCTTGGAGTATCTCTTGAGTACTTACAAAAACAACACTATGCACTTCGTCATCAAATAATGCAAATAATGTCTCTTACCATGGTTTTTTTTTTTTCCAAGTCAAGCTGTAAATATCTCAAGTAACAGAGACTCTGCCATTTCCCACTCCTAAGTTCAATTCTGAAAATCTAATACTAAGAATACTGAAATATATTACTGAAATACTGAAATATAATACTAAGAATATAATAGTATATTATATATAATATACTCAATACTAAGAATCCATCCTACAGCTATGATATCTATCCTTCCCTTCACTTTTAAAATCTAGCCCATGCTTATAACTACCTGGGTGCTTATAAAGAGCAACAATGCCAAAAATTTCAATGTGTTCAATGAAACCTGGGAGTACCCAGCTATGTATGTATTAAATTTAGAAGGGTTTATGTATTAAAATACATACTCAAACTGAAATATGTAGGTTTGGGCATCTGCATGTGCAAATCAGGGAGCCACACACAAGCAGAATTTGCGTGCTCACGCTGACACATTATCAGGTAGCAAATTCCTTATCAGAAGATAGAACAGAACTGTTTGCACAGACAAGTTCTGCAGGACTGGGAACACAAGCCTTGTACATTAGAATGCAAGAGCCTGCAGCCCAAAATTATCAACACTTCCAAAACAGGCAGCTGCAGATAAGAACCATACAGAGTCCATTCAGCATTCAATCCCATCTGACTGATGCCTGCTTTGCTGAGACAGGATGGATTTGGATAGTGCAGGCAGGAGTCTGGTCCTCAACAGGGAAGAGAATTTTGTTTTCTCTCACTGTCCTCAGTTTTTGAGGTAATATTATCCTGCTTTTCACATGGAAAAGTTACTGACTACATGTATGGCTGTAACAGCAAACAGAACAAACTCCAAGGCAAGTGCTAAAATCTTATTCCAAGGAGAACTGTCAGGGTAAATTCAAACTTGATTAGAAAAATGTATTTGTTGGTGTTTGCAGAGAATGAGTATCAGTCACTTCTGGTGAAATGCACAATCCAGAATTAAAGCAGCAGGATATTTCCTGGGTGTGAGAGACCATTTCCACCAAAGCACAGCTTCTGCTTTATGTCATGTTTTCACTGCTTTCAAATAAACGTGGAGATGCAAACAACAGTGTCCAGGATAGACAACTGGCTGGTCCTGGACAACTGGAATGGAGGAAAGTGAAAGAGGGAAGCAGTCACAAAGGTTTTATCTCTTCTCCCTGTGCCCTGGCACTGCCACAGGTGAGGGACAGACTCTGCTGCCCTCCTGCTCTGAGCAAGAATTTCTCTCAGCCACCACCAGCAGCAGATGGAAGGGCCACTGCTTCCCCACTCAATTCCACTCCCATTCTTTTGTGCTTTTTGCATCTCAGGGACACATGGCAATCCTCACAGCAATAAAAAGCAACCTATTCCTTTGGTTTTCAAACTTGGAAGTTTGCTGTCTCTCATTTATACCAGAATTATACTGGCAATTAATAAATTTCAGCTTTATCAGTGGGAAGGATAACACCCAAAGCCCAGACTTGTAGGATTTCTGCTCACAGCCATGTAGGATGATACCTGCAGTGCCCACAAAACACAAAGCTGCCAATAATGTAGATGTAAGTTCTCTTTGCCCCAACTGTTTTTGGCAATAGGTAATTTCAACAACAGTTTCTATGTGAGATTATTAATGTTATTTTTAAAATATTGGAGGCATGCTGCAAAGATAACTCCTCACTTCAGGCTTGGCCACAAAAGCCAGAAGGAGCCACAGTGTGGTAGGTGTGATAGAAACAGAGATGATAGATGCATCTCCAGGCAAAACAGGCTCTGCCTTGATTTTACTGCTGAGAGGGCATGGGCGAGGCCTCAGCCACAGCTCCTTAACAGACAGATCAGTAAACAACAGCAAAGTGTGAAATGTTGGCTCTATTCACCCCTGGGTGCCACCACATGCCAGCATCCACTTGCTCCAGTCTGAAGCCAGGGTTTGCATCCAGGATTTGGGTTTGATCCTTCACTGCTGGGAGATTTTTATATAAAAGTGAGCACAGGGACACAGCCCTGGGAGGAGAGGAGCATTTCCTGCTGAGCCAATTTTGCTGTGTTCCTGTAGCAAAAGCTCCTATCTTATGATACCCTGAATTTTACTGGTGAGCAACATCCAAGCCCCAGTCGGGATCTCACTTCACATAAACTCAGCTAGCAAAAAACCATCCAAATTCCACCAAAGGCAGCAACCCCTCAACAGCTTATGCCACTTGAACAGCTCTGAGGTATCCAAAATGCAAACCTGACCAGAAAATGCTCAGTTTGCACCTTTGTTACCCCTGAACTGAAACTGGATCCTCAGAGCAGGCCCCTGTTTCATGCAGGTTAATGTGCAGTTATGCCCATTATAAAAATGACTGGACCAGTCATTTTTAATATCTGGCACTGGCCCTCAGGTGTTTTAGAAGCAGCTTTATTTCACTGGCTGCACAGGGATTACCAGCTAACAGGATGCTCCCAGGAACTTTGGGAGAACAAACAGTGTCAGTTTATTTAATAACTTTCAAAGTGAAACTAAAATCTTGTCCAAATCATGTCTCTTCTGATTTAATTAAAAGGCACCACACATACTGCACTGCTCTGTTAATCATTAACTAAGTTAATTCAAGACAGAAGATGAGTCTTTTCTTTTCTTTCCTTCAAAAGCCTCCAGCCAGTGGAAAACTTTAAAAAAACATTCCAAAAAAAGACCAGTACAGTATGATTTTTGTTAGAATGGTCAACACTTCAGTATGCCTTTTCCCTTTCTTCCATATTTCTGATTCCTATAGGAATGCATGTTAAAACAGAGGGGTTGGGTTTTTCTCTTCCTTGGCAAAATACCTTTCCCAAATTTTCTAAATATTGCCTGGCATTTACGTCAATGTGACAGTCATTGGGTTTGACAGGAATCAGATTGCTAAACCCACACAAAAAAAAAATGCTCTGGAAATTAGGGGCTAGTTATACATTCAATTCCATTCAAATTCCATTCAAATGGCAGAGTGGATCAGAACTGTCCCTGCTACCCCCTCACTCCCAGGGCTCACCACAGAGGTTTCTACAGTCTCTACACTGAGACTCACAGCTCCTGCTGTCTGATAAATCTCCTTAACCCTCCCACCCCAACCCATTTGCAGTTCCCAAGATGAGCCAGCAGCACATCAAACTTTCTCTCCCTGTGCAGCAAGCCTGCTTCTTCCAGAAAGGAACCAAACAGGGCATTAAACATCAGGGGTGTAACACCTTTGTGGACTGTTCAAGAAATAGGATAACATCTATTTTTACAGCACTTCTTTCTTGAAGGAGACCAAAACAAAACCACATACACAAAAAAAAAAAATAAAAATAAATCCTTTACTTTCTTTTTGTCTTAGGGAAATCTAAAACACAAAACCTTCCAGTCTCATCTGTGCAATCTAATGGGATTTCCCTCTTGAAAGCAACAAAGGGTAGAGGCTGAACACTTCCACAAGAGCTGTCATATCAGATCAGGACGGCTCTCCATCAAGGCTGGGTTCTTGCCTCCAGCCACGGCTCATGCCTGACATTTTAGAGGAAAACAGTGGGAAAAGTTAAAAAAAAACCTACAAACCCCACTGCACCTGGCCCATGGAGCAAAGTTCTCCCTGCCCAGCAGAATTCCTCTGTGCCCCTGCAGGCAGCTGGGGCTCTGCCACGTACAGCCAGTGCAGGCTTCCAAAAGAGGAAAGAAAAGTGATTTACTGCACAGTAATAGACATGAAAGGGCATCAAAAAATTAAAATTAAATCACCACAGCACAGGACACAGTCTCAAGCTGCACCAGGGGAGGTTTAGGTTGGACAGTGGGAGGAATTTCTTCACAGAAACATCAGCATGGACTGCCCATGGAGCTGGTGGAGTCCCCATCCCTGGAGGTGTGTGAGGAAAGACTGGATGTGGCACTCAGTACCACACTCTAGTTCCCTGGGGTGTGTGGTCACAGGTTGGACTCGACCTCAGAAGCCTTTTCCAAATTAATTTATTAATTTTTGTTATTTATTGATTCTGTGATAAATGTTCAGTAATTGCATCACAGCATGTGCATCAAAGGTGTAACGATGTGAGGGCTTAAATTACTCCAATTACTACAATTATTAAAGACCCAACTATATATATATATATTTAATCTGTTATTTCTCTGTACCCAAGTGCTAGTATTTATTTCTGCACTGAAGTACCTGGAACCTGATGTAATTTGTAAAAACACCATGTGAACAACTCTTTTTAGGCACTCCATATCTATTTCCTAGCTTCTGGAAAATGTCTTTATGGCCATACCTTACACCATCAGGACAGGACAGCTCTGAGCCAGCTCTCAAGCCCATGGTTTTCTTCCCATCTGCAGATGGTGGTGGGAAAAGCAACTGTGAGTGTTCAAGGAAACTGAAAAATACTGAATTATTTCCTTCTCACAACCTTTGAAACCCAGTAGCTTGACCACTCTCACGAGGGTCAGCATCCCTGTACGATTCTCCTGGCTCTCCCATCTCACTGCACAGTGTTATTAAAGATTTGAGATTTGCCAAATTTGCACCAACCTGTAGGGGTTTCTGGTGTGCTCCAAGAAAGGCTCTGAACCTCAGCTGCTCTTTTGCTCCTCAAAGAACAGGAAAATCCCCTTTGCCACCACCAAACATTAAAAAAAATTCTTGTCAGCTCTCTCTGGCTGGGTTTGCATTCTCTGCAGCCTGCCACTAACCAATATCCTCCCTTTAAACTCAGTTCCTTGTAGAAACCGAAAAAATTGGAAAAACTGATGCTGAGTAGCTTAAGAGAAATGTAATTTTTCCCCAAGCAGCTGACAGACTTGTCTTCAAGGAGATTTAAATAAAATAACTATCAAGAGAGTCAGAAGCAGTCCAGTTTGCATAGAGAAATATCAACCACTATCTACAAAGAATAATAATTTCCTTTTTCAAGTGGCAAACCTCCCCTTCAAGACCTGCCAAAAGCTGCAGCCTGAGTTTTAGAGCTGTGGCTACACTTTTATGCCCTGATGATGGTTTTTGTCCTGAGACATGGCTTCAGAGAGTCACACTGGAGATTATTTTATGAATAAACCTCATGGGATTTATGAATAAACCTCATGGGATTCCAGGATTCTGCAGGGACCCTTACATTAGATTTAGAAGTTCAGGAGAGATTAAAGCATATACAGTGTTAGAAACTTCCTCCAAAAATCAGCCAAAAATTATAACTGGAATTTACCCTTCCAAAGTTATGTTCATAAAGTGAATTTTCTATCATTTCAAAGCACAGGCAACTGAAGAAAAACCTGCTCCTAGGGCATCATCTTTCCACCCAGAGAGCTTCTGACATTTCAGTTTCCATGGGAATAATTAGAAATACCTCGCTAAAATGGCCACTAGACATTTTCATTCACTAGAACTCTTCAAAATACATTAACACCGTGTTTCAAATAAGCATTTCAGAAAAGTCTGAAAGAAAGAAGTCAGAAGCATTTTCAAAAGCTTGGCAGGATTGCAAGCACTTCTAATACCTGAGAGCAATTTTCCTCAGCATTCATTTCTTTACACTGCTGTGTAATTCTGCTGTGAAATTCTGAGCTTAAGGCTAAGAAAGGATTTCAGAATTTCAAAGAAAGTACAAAAATCCCTTCAGCTCCAAATGCCAAGGTTTGTTTTATTTATTTATTTTATTCCTATCAGCATTACTTAAAATTCATTCTTCTTAAACACAGCCTTTTTCCAAAACCCAGCTTTTCCCACACCCTTCCATTTGAATCCCAAACACATTTTTTATAAGTGTACTTTTAAAATCACAACAGCCAGGCTATATACCTCTCAAATAACCCAGTCATATTATGGGATGTTTTCCTTCTCCATCCTTCCTTAGCAGGAAAAATATAAATATTAATATTCACTAGACAGGGGACTATTTTTATGCTTACATTTTTATAATTTATGTTTACATTTTATAATTTCAAAAACAAAATAAGAACAATTTTTCAGCCATTATAACATTTTAACTTTTTTTTTTTCTCCCTCAGAAATACTCCCTGAAAAAGACCTCTCATCTATGATATGAAATGCAGAATTTCAGGGGATACAAAAATCTTTGGAGAAAGTCAAGAGAAATTGATTCAACTGGGAAGATAAGCCCTGATCCTTAACTGCAATTTAGCCCCTCCTGATGCACATCCCAAGGCTTAAGAGGTTAAACGTGGCTCTGAGAGGAGCAGGGTGCCTTTTTGTTTTCAGAAACTCCACATTTAATTGAAACTGGAGATAGAGAAAATGATCCTTTGATGAACGATGAGCGGGGTCTGGCTTTAGGCATTTTCTTATCGAGATGGACACGTTGAGAACCCACCCACCAACATACCAGAAACCACAGTTGGCAAACGCTATGAGCAAAGGCATTTCCTGCCTTCTGACTTTCTAGCTGAGGGCCAGATGCTTCACAATCCTTCCTTAAAAGCAGAGCTGAAGGAGTGGGAGTTGAGAGCCTTGCCCAGTCTTGCATGGTGTGTGTGGAAAGGCCAGGCAGCATCCCAGCCATGAACCCAACATCCAACATCTCTTCCCTCATTCTCCATTCCCTGTCCTAGTGGGACAATGGGCCAAAGGAATATTTTTCCTATCCCCACCACCTCCTAAGTTACAGTTTACAGTCCAAACCTGCTGAATTAAGGAGTAATTAATGTGGTGCCCATCCATGTGATGTGCCAAAATACCACAGAGAAAGGAAGAGAAAATATTATTAAAAAGAGGTAAACAGCAGCTGGAGCCTAAAGAGAGGGCTGTGGTTTATTTTGACCTACAGCTTGCTCTACCTACACCACTTCCAACAAGCTCCTTTCAGCTTTCTCTCCTATCTATTATTTTCAACATATAATAGAATAATTACTTGTGTGAAATTCTCCAAAAGCAGGAGCTTGAACTTTGTAAAAGGGTTTCCTGAACAAAAATTACCAGAGAGATTCTGAAAGTTATAAAAAATATTCAGTTCCTGCCCAAATAAAAACCAAAAAAAAAGCAACCAAAACAAGCAGAGGATGGTCATTTCAAGCCTGCAAATACTGATTAAAGAAGGGTAGCTTTCATCCAGAGGGGGAAGAACACAAAGCTCAAGTGCCATTTGTATGTGGAGCTCTCAGAGAGATCAGAAATAATTGTTTGTCTAGAGATACAAGCAGCTCTTTTCATGTACACACACAAGCTCTGTGCTTACAATGATACCCCTACTCACAATTATTTACATATATTATATAATGAGCAGTCCCAGGTGGGTCAAGTTCATCTGGTTTGGGTGATGGATGTTCCCACCTTCCCACCAGCAAGCCCGAAAACACATACAAAGAATTTCATTAATTCTGTAACTCCCCTTTATTCTGCCAGATGCAGCAGCTCCACTCAGTCAGTTTTGAGAAGGTGTCATTGATGGTGAGGAGCCCCAGTGAGGTCACTCCAGTTGGGTCTGTATTCCACACCAGTTGATGTCAGCTCACCTTGCAGAGAAGAGTGCTCCAGCCCTGGTCTGTGGGGCTGGTTTAACCTCTTTACACCAAATGTGAGCACATTTATCCCCATTTATGCAGGCAGCCAGCTGCAGTCCACACACCCAGCACACCTGATTGCCACCTCCAAATGATCTTCTCAGAAACAAACATCACCTCCTGCTTCTTTTTTTTCCCTGAAGAAGGATGACAAATGTCCTTAAAAGAAATATGGTGAGAAGTGAACCCAAACCTGGGATCAAATTGCCCTCTTGTATCTGCAGAGGAAAGAAAATGATCCTTTCCTCTTCCAGCTTTGGCTCTTTTTTTCCTTTTCAGCTAAAGTATTAGGCAGGCAAAGAGGGCAGGTTATGATGGACAGGCAGGTATTATTGTTATTTTATTATTGGTTTCTGGCCACATTTGCCTTATACTGATCTTGGCTCCAGTCATATTAGAGCTATGTTAAAAAGAAAAAAAAAAAAAAAAAAGGAAGCAAGAGTTAAACAAAGAGTCTTTAAGTACTAGAAAAACATTCAGATTCAGGCTCTCGTTCATGCCCTTTAAAGCCATTATTTTTAAAAACGTTTATGCAGCAGGGGCATTTCTCCTACACATAAAATTCTTGAAAAACAGGAAAAGGAAATTAACGCTTCCTTCGAAATTAACAACTATTGGCACAGTCTTGGGTCTCTTACTGTGATACTCTATGGTGCCCTTACCTTTGTCCATATTTACAAGAGCCTGTGTTTAGTTTGAAGTTAAGACCTGAATATTTTTGCTGATGCCAAAGACCTTTTCAAAATAATTTTTAAATTACCATCAAATTACACGAACACTACAAACAAACTATCGTACTTTCAGATTTAAACACAGAATTTCAAGGAATTTGCAACATCTCACTGAGGCTCTAGGATGACAGAGTCAGGCATCCCTTCAACACAGAGCACAGAGCAAAATGTCTTGTTCTGGCAGCGTTTTTGCTCTCTAGCAATTTCCATCCACTGTGTAGCACGCTGTCCCCTTGCTGCATTACTGGGAAGACTCCCCACACCTCAGGTGACCTCCAGCACACCTGTGCACCACCAAAAACCACGTGCCCTCCATACTGTCATTGGTGGAATCAAAGAGGGCCTGTTGTGATGAAAACATGCTGAGCTGACTAAATCCTGAGTCTAATCCTGTGCAGATTTCCTGCAGAAATGCAAGGGGGCACTTCTA
This sequence comes from Parus major, assembly GCF_001522545.3. Lineage (NCBI taxonomy): Eukaryota > Metazoa > Chordata > Aves > Passeriformes > Paridae > Parus > Parus major. The sequence continues at coordinate 67,471,479 of NC_031773.1, forward strand.
AACCATCCAGGCTGCAACACAGCGAAGCTCTTCAAAACTTCCTTAAATCCTGCTGACAGCAATGGGTGTACACAAGTCCAAGTGTTGTAGCCCACACAGATGGATTAGAAGCCACCACATAAATTCTGAATATCACTGCCAGGGAGAATGTGGCAATGATATTGATATTTAGTGACACACCAAGGAAGCACACATCTACTTCTGCTCTTAAAGTGCTGCTATTTTTACAGCAGCCAAAGGTTTAATCTGGATTAACAGCAATGAAAAACTTCTTACAGACTTGTAGATTGTGCTGAAGGGAGCACAAAGGATTTCAGAGATAACCACTCAAGCTATTACAACTCATCCTAAAGAGAGAACATTAACCAAGGAAAGGAGGAGTCCTTGCTCTTCCCCACAGAGCCTGGGCACAGAAGAATGTCTGCAGCACAAATTCTCACCAAATTCTTAAGTGTTGTATCAACCATGACCAGGTCTAAGTGCTTTGGAAGACTTCCACAGGAGGTTTGATCAGTGCCTGTGTGTCTGCTGAAGTCAGCTTTGGCAAGGAGCTGTGCTAGACAGCTCCTGACAGAGATCAGGTCAAACTCAGTCTCAGTGCAGCTTCACTGATGACAGGGCTCCAGGCAATCACATCCTGTGTTTACTTCATGGAGGGGAGCCCATAAGCACCAAGGGAGTGGACACATCTCTTTGTTTACAGCAAACTTTTCAATACTGAGGGTTTAGTGGTATTTTCATATCAGAAGACGCTTGAAGAGGAGATCCCTTTGGCAACGAGTTCTTCTTCCAGTGAAATTTGCACCGAATTTCTTGGCATTCTCTGAAAACTATCACATACTGCCTCACAGTTTTCAAAGATCAAATGTATCCCCAGCCATTCCCAGGACAGAGGAAGAAGAATATCAGAAATAGGCAAATATGAATGAAGAAAATTACATGAGTTTTACAGCTGGTCAGCTTCCCCTGGGTCACCATCCCTCCACCCACAGTGAAACCACCAAAGGAACATTAAACTTTTCCTCTGACATGAACAGCTCCTGTGAGGATGACTGAGCTAGAGATGGAGGATGTGGTGCTGAGAAGACAGCAGGGAGGACACAGAGGCAACACAAGGAATAATAACACAAAAGGACTCTGAGAAAACCCTGTACATCTATAAAAGTGCTGATTTTTGGATTCAAAGCCACTTAGTGTGCATACAACAGCAATATCTAAAAATTCTGTACTTACAATCGTTTTGTTTTCCCTCAGGCCCTGGGAAAAAGAGACCAAAGGCTTTTTACTTCTACCTCACAACTAAAAAATTTAGGATACTAAACAGCTCAATGAAATGGGCCTAAAAATGGCATCATCTTTCATGGATCAAGTCTCATGAATTGTGTGTGCAGTAGCAAAATTCTGCAAAAAAAAATAAAAATCCTGCAGGGGCATTTTCATTTCCATGACCACGGTCCTAATAAGTGAGGTAGATTCTGTTATGATTACAAGTGATCTTGAATATTATATAACTACAGTCTGGGAGAGATTTTATTGTTGAAAAAAGCTTCATGTAAAAAAAAATAAAAATATTTAGCTACTAATGGTCATGACAGAGGGGAGAAATTTGATCTAGTCACATTCTAGACAACAGAGAAAGGAGAAAAACACTGAGGTTGAATAAAGCCATAGTTTCATCAGATAAGAAGGGCAAAGTAACAGTGAAAGAAATCATTTGACTGCATCCCATAAACTGGGAATTTAAGAAATTTGGAGGTCTGCAGCCAGGTTTCAGTGGACTCATGACACCTGGCACCCTTGCAAGCTAGCTCAGCAAAGCCACCTCTGAGTCAGGGCTGTGGCACAGACAGAAAACTTCCATTTGGAACCCACCCTGCCATCTCTGGCTTGGGATTCAGGACATCACTGTGGCTGCAATCCATCACCTTTCCTCTTGCTGACCCTCAGGGGTTTCTGGAATGGCATGGCCAGTCCTGACCCTGCAGCAAGGCACAGCACCAGGTCCTGCTTCCTCTGGTTGTTGCTTTTTCTCCTGGGTTTTGCCTGCACAGGGCCCACTGCTTATTTCATATTATACTTCTTATCCAGGTGGGTTCTTGAGGGTTTTCAGCAAAGACCTTCCAAGACTAAAAAAAACTGCCTGTAGGTCATCAGCTGCCTTTGTGCAGAAGGTCCCAGCCCTTTTGCTGCTTGGCAGGGGCCATGGTTTTCCCAGGTATCTGGGCACTCAGCCCCTCTCTGCTCACCAAGCTCCCTTCTCTAACATTTACATAGCCTGGAAGGCCAAATTTTCTGTTTAATAGTCATGTTTAATAACCTCTGATCTTCTGGCAAACAACATTACAGATGGGAAATGAAGCCCTGATCTTTGTGATCATGGCATTGCTCACTCAGCAGGACGAACAGAGGTGCAGTCTGCAGTGAAGGGTTTGTGTTTTTTTTTAATTTTCCTGTCCTCACAATTAATTTTCTTTAACCATTAGTATAGCAAATGAGCTGTGTGGCCACCAGCCCTTGCCTCCAGCACAGCAGCATTACAAAACTGCAGGGTATGTGGTAGTGCACATCTACCTACATATTTATGTGGCAAACACAAATTAAACAGCCAAATTCACAGCAACACGGGCTGTCCAAAACACAAATACAGTTCCCATGAAGTCAGCAGCACTGTTTTACAAACACAGACAGGTAGGTTACAGGCCACAAATCCTTATCAACTGTGCACAGAAAGAGAGGCTTGAAATATCTTTCATCTCCTAAAAAAAACACCATCCCCTCATACAGATGCTCCAGGGCTGCTGGCAGGAGCAGGCAGCTTGGGTGAGGTTTTCAAGAGCACACAAATTGTCTTTTGGGCAGCCCCATGAGATCAAAAGAGATTTCAAAGGCAAATCTCAAGAGGTATTGAAATAGCTTTTAAAATCTGACTCTATGTACAGGACAGACCTCACATATTTTTTGCTGTCAAATAATCCTTTATACTGACAATCTAGGCTAGAAGGTACCTAATTCCCATTAATTGTTTGGCTGTGCATGTGTCAGTCTCTTGTAAGGCTAAAGAGAATTGTGAAAAATAAAACAAAGGTCTGACTAGATTGCATCACAGTGAATTTCTCTCAAAGACTGCACTTCAAATTGTGTCAAACCTGACCCACAGTCTGCACCTCACTTTCAATTTAACACATATTTGAAGATTTTGTTGATTGGAATTATATATTGGCTTGTGTAATAGCAAGCTTTGCCAAGGACCATATTTTTAATAGCATAATGCATTTATTTACCTTTTTCATTTATTTATTTATTCCTGGTCCAGCATTAAGCATCAGTATGAGCAGCCACCCTCACAAACTCACCCAAAAAAAAAGAAAATTTTCTATGGGAGTGTAAAATAGATTGGCCACTGTTATTCTAACAAGCAGGTGTGTTCCATGCAGGAGAGAAATAAAGTTCCCATTCATTACCCAGTTTACAGGGACAGCCTGGTGAGATATCTCGTTTACATTCTGATAGCCCCATGAAATGAACCGAATTCCCACACACTCACAAAAGGCCAAAGTTAGCCTTTTCCTTGAAAAAAAATAATCAACTCAAGTCTGCCTCTGGAGTGGGCTGGCTGTAACCTTGAACCTTAAAGGAAATAAGAGGGAGAAAGAGAGAGCAAGGCACGCATCATGAGAGGGGGTGGGGAACAGCTAATGGCACTGGGAATGGAAAATGTGGGCATTAAAAGAATTTCCTACTCCAAACAATGTGCAAAGTTAAAAATATCTTCTCCTGAGATTATCCCCAGCATAAATACTCACGACAGCTATTTATAGCTGTCTGGTAGCCTCCAACAAAGATTTTTATTCCAACAAAGGAGCTATATACAAATGCAGGACCTGTTTAAAGAACTATTAAAATGGAAAATAAACCACTCTTGCGTCAGCTAGCCGTACTGGTACCTGTTTCCAGCTCAGTCTAAACATGGCTTTCCTGAATGCTGACAATGGAGCTTTAAGCACTCAGGGGAGGGAAGAAAGAAGCCCTTGGTACATTTATCCCAGGCCAAATCCCCGTTGTCATGAAGGCAATGTGACACCTGAGCAGGGAGAGGTGCTGAGCTGAAATAAAGAGTGTGAAAATTTCTCAGCACAGCCTTGACTGCCCAGGAGCTCTCTCAGTCTGGAGCCAGGCTTGCCTGGGACAGTGCAGGAGGTGGGATATGATCCTGCACCACTGAGAACCACCCATGGCAGAGTCATCAGCTCCACTCATGGGAGATGCTCTAAAAATGTACTCCTCCTAACATGTTCTTCCTCTTTTAAATCTTTTAACTAGCACTGCTCTGACCTCTCCCAGTACTTGCCAACATTCATTCTTATTGTTTTGGTTGCCTTCAGCCTTGAACAAGGAAAAATAAAATTGCTTGTAAATATGCTTTTAAAATCCATGTGAGGCTTCATTGAGATAACTCAGGATAGTGGATTGCAGCCACTGCTGGAATGGTTTTTTGGGACAAGATACACTTGTGATCCAAGTGGGGTAAGGGATCCCCACACCTGTACATGATAAAGGGCATGTGTCCCACTAGATGGGTCCAAAAGTGTCACAAATGCCCCACCTTAACTCCCCCAAGGGACTTTGTCCTTCCTTTTTTTGGCTCAGGTAACCAGCAACATCCTGGAGTGTGGAAATAGATGAGAGATTTTGCTTTGTTCTTTTTCTAGGTCTTCCCATAAAACTTCCAGTGCATCCCTTGTGTCTGGGTCACATTTGCCAAGGCCTCCACAGTCAATCTGATGAGTTGTGACCACAATTTGTGTTATCTGTAATTGCCTGACTGCATCTTCTGCCATTTCCTTGTCAATCAGCTGTGCACACCCTGTGTTAATTAAGACAGCAAGAATGTCAGAGCAGAGGTCTTTCCTTTCCCTGCACATGTGTAAGCAACTTTGCAGTACAGCTCTGCTCATAAAGTTCAACTAATTTATGCTTTTCAGCTCAGCTTTGGTTTGGTTTCAGTTTGGCTCCTTCAAGTTAATATTTGAGTTTTAAAAAGACTTTTTAAAGTCATTGTTTGGACTGAGTTGCCGTTCAGGAAAAGAGTAACAGCTTAAACAAGTTACAAGTTCACATTTAGTTGAAGTTTTTGATGTTGGTTTCCAATTTGTGACTCCAAATAATACTGAAAAACACTGATTTGAAGTTAAATACACCTAGTAAAATGTGTTATTACTGCCTAAGTTAAAACACTGATTTGAACTTCAGCAAAAGAGGAGTTACTAAGCACAATTTAGGGACACCAGGGTCACAGCTCAGTGAAGGCAAGGCCTCTACCCTTATTTCTTAATGGAAATAATTAAATGGAACCTTCACAGGATGTTCTCCATCTGGAGAAAACCAGAGCTACATTACCTTGCAGGAAATGTAGAATTTGTCCCCCTCCCCTTCAATTTCATGAGAAAGGGGTTTGGGGTAAGCATTCCCAGTTTTCAGCACTCTTTCCTAGCCATCCAGGTTTTCATGAAAAACAAGTCTACGAGAATTTCATCCAGTTTTTGTAACAAAGCCAATCAGAGTTTTGCTGACAGTAGGAGCAGCAAACCTTGGAGTGCCTGAAAGATAAGACTCTCTTCACTTGCAAGCAGCTCTCAGTGAAAGCAAAATCTGTGCAGCAAAATAAGCTGTTTGGAGACATGGAATTCTAATGGCAGTTTAATCCATCACACACAGTTTAGCAACATAATGAGGAGCCTATAAAACCACACAAGTGCTCCAGGCTGACATCCACATTTCACTCATACTCTATGGTTTTAGACACAGCAACAACCAGAGCTGGATAGTACAGTACATTCTGTTCTACCAATGGCAACTCAACAGCATCATCTACATCTGACTCTCATTCTTTCTGGTATCCATCTTATAGCTTTTGGAACAGGATAACAACTCTTACCCCACAACCCCCCCAATTTCGTGGTCAACAGCTCCCTACTCTCAGCATATTTAATTGATAAATAATGGAGAAAGAGGCTAGGGAGGAGGAAGGCTAACAAATGGAGTTGGTTTACATAAGCAACCTTTTTTTTTTCACCCCAAAGAGTCTTAATTTATTATCTGCTGCCAACACTCACTAAATGCACAGGCTCAGCTGCCACATTCCCCTCTTCTAAACAAGGTTGCAGGCAGCTCTGTGCCTTTTGAAACTGCTCTTTGTTACAGGGTGAAGTTGTATTTGCCCCAGTTTATGAGAGACCCAAAATTACAGCTTGCAAACTGTTCTGTGAGGAAGGTCCCAGCTGTTCTCTGCCTTGGAGAGGAGATGTGGTCCTGTGGCTTCTACTCCCAGGTCTGCCACTAAGGGATCAAAGATGGGGCTTGAGGTAAAATGTGTTATGTTTGCCAAAACCCATGATGACAAAGGCACATTTACAAGAAACAGGGTCATGGTTCTGGTTTAAGGAAAGAAAAAAAAAATAAAAAGAAAAGAAAAAAGAAAAAAAGTAAAAGTGGAAGACAAAACCAGGGAAAGAATATTATCTGATATGGTCACCATAGCTGCTGTCCCAGAATCGAGATCACAAATGGCAGAAGAGTACCTTCAGTCAGAGTCTGGTATTGCTCCTGCCCTATTTTCTGATTGCTTTCCCAAAAATGCAGCATCATCTTTGTTAGTTTTGGACAGAGTAAGTCTCCAGATGTCTCCCACATCCTCCTCTCACACACATGCTCAGCAACATTGAACTTCCCTGTCCACTGACCATTCAAGATGTGACTCTAAAGCTCACAGAGGCTTTTGAAAGACCCTTCAGCCTCCTCAAACAAAATCTGCAGAGGTGAAATCCTACAAAATAAAGCGGAAAGGGGTTACAAGGAGGTGCTAATCTCCAGTTTTTGGAAAGGTTGATTAAGAACACAGCTGCTCCATTAAAGCCATGCAGAACACCCCATGCCATCTCTCCACCCAACAAGTGAGTCCAGCATGATCAGGCTGCCCACCTTCTCACCCTCCCTGGCCAGGAATCATCAGCAGACACACTGCAACATCTCCCTATCAACACCCAGGAGCCAACAGTGAGTGCCAGAGATAAGCAGTGGCTCCACCTGCAATGTTCCCTGCAATAAAGCACACACAGAGCTCTTATTAAATGTAACAGAGGTGGGTCAACCTCCTCCAAAGACCTTAAAACTTATGGAGAATGATTCTTGAAGTCTATGGCTAAGGCTGCTTTTCATGGCTTCTCCTTCTAAAAATGGCCTGTGCCAAAGTACAGGTGCTAAAAACTGTGGGCCTGGATGATTTGCACATCATGCTCCAAATTCTGCAGCCTGGAGAAGGTCTGATAAGCAAAGAGGCAAGCAAAAAAAGACATTAATACATCCCCTCTGATAGGTTTGTGGCTGAGCCCCTCCTCACTCCCCATTTGGAAAGCCAAAGGAACAGCACTACCCTGCTAAAAGGCAGTGCATAAATATATGCACTATTAATTAAATTAAATATATTTACTAAATGCATAAATAATGCATTTATACATTTAGTAAATAACTGACAGAATGCCAGCTGCTGTGGTCACAGACATGTACAAAGCAGCTTTCAGCATGAGAGGCACTACAGTGCTAAAAGGAGGATAAAAGCAGAAAAAAATGGCATTACTGCCCCCAACAGAGGGAATCACTTTCAGACTACCTTTCAAGCAGTCTGCTCTGGCCAGATTTCTTTATGTTTATCCTTACATCCTTACTTCATCTAATTAAGCATTCAAGCTTTAAAGAGTCTGGATTCTAACTAGCAAAGAGTTGTCCTATTACGAAAGTCTCAACTTTAAACCCATTCTGTAACTCTGTTTATCCTGTGCTGCAGAACAACAGCTTGAAGGCACTACAGGAGCAGGCCATGAAGACAGAAACCTTTTCCTTGTGGAAGGTGACAGTTCACATGACAACAGCTTACATTTACAGAAGCATCTTTCATATCAAAAGTATTTTACAAGTTATAGAGCAAAATGCTGGAGAGTTACTGGTTGTGTAAAAGGTGGCAGCCTACAAAATCATACACTCCAGCAGGACAAGGAAACATTTTTAGCTAAGAACACTCCATGCTGCCCATTAAAATGGCACATTCTTTACCTCAGAGGACTGAAGACCTCAACATTTAGCATATGCAAGCCAAATAAAGACAACATCCAGAATTTTTTTATTAAAAACAATTGTCTGGAATACAAACGGTCGAATTTACAACGTGTTGGGTTGCTGCCGGATGTCAATAGAAAATGAACACATGCTGTAAATTCAGAGCTTGGTAATTAGGAAAATGTGGATGTTTCCCAAGTCTGCTTCTCTGTAGGTAGGACTAAAGGGCAGCATTATGTCATTTCCCTTTGCGCAGGACTCCCTATTGACTTCCATAAAGAATTTGGCTTAAAAACTGATGACAGGGTACAGCCCAAGTTGAGGGAAGAACAACCAATAAATAAATGAAGATGGGCTGGTGACGGAAAAGTCATTCCTAGTCACCAAGACATCTTACCAGAATTTCTTCCAGCAGAATAATGAGGATGGGATGGATGATTCCTGCTCTCTGTTACACCAATCCCTCAAATCCAGAGTCATTGTTGAGCGTGCACAAGCACCAAAAACAGGATTCAGACTGAAACGAGGGCAAGCCTTGAAACACAGAATGCAATTTAACATGGAACAGCTCTGGATGTATGACATGGCCAATTAAATGAGTTTAACTGGCAGCCAACCTTTTCCTCCTCCATCTACCCTGCTTTAAAACACACTCATTAATGTCAGCTTGATTTTCAGAATTCTTCTGTTATCTTCAAGCCAGGACAGGATTTTAAAAGCTTTCATCAACTAAATTTGTGGTCTTTGTTCCACTTCTGTGCATTTATACCTTTATCTCCTCCAAGCAAGTTATTATATCCAGCAAAACCACGCAGCCAACAGACTGAGAAGTCACATTTCCTCCAAAGCCAGCATTAACCACAAGCATGCAAGACCAATGATGGTATCAAAGGCAGTACATCAGGATCTCATTGAAAGTGTGATGTGAGCACGATAGGTGAAATCAGGATGGAGCCAGCAAAGCAACAGGGGAACAGATGAAGAAAGTTAGGCTTTCAAGATATGAGTCACCAAAACAACACCTTCAAGCGCTTCTCTTTCCTCAGTGTCAGAGCTGGTGACACAGCTGAAGTCTTTCATTATCTTCAGAGTTTATTAGGTATTAGCCCATCTGATAATAATCAGTAAACGAAAAATTAGATTACAAGTCCATTGAATTTGCCTAAACATTTCATGTTTGCCTTGAAGATATATTTTCTTCATTTAATTTGTGTATATCCTGCACTTATACTCAGGCCTGAAAAAACATGATGATATTTTCATTGCTTAGTAGGAGGTTTTCTCATATTAATTTAATCACCAATATATTCCTTCTCGTTAGAATATTGAAATGACTCATCCATTCCACCAAAAATTTGGGTGAGAAATGAGACTGTAGCCCTGAAGGAACTTACTCAATCCTCCAGTCTAAGATGATTACATGCTAATGAGAGAAAAGACTCTCTAGCTTGTACAAGAGAGAAGGGGAAGGAAGGGGGGGTGGAATTAAACCTTTTCCTTAAACAAATTCATCTTGTGGCATTCCAGCACAGACAAAGCCTGCAGCTATCATAACTCAATGGTTTGAAAAGGTCATTAGCCCTCTGTCTCATTTTGCTGGGAGAAGGAAGAACCAAATTCATGGCCATGACATGAAAATTTGCCCTTGGTATTGCTGTGGGACGACCTGAAACCCTGCAGAGGAGATCCTGAGGGATATTTTTTGTGAAACATCAGCACACACACACACATTCTCCACACGATGGTCACAAATCCATCCTGCAGCCCCAGTGGGTGCAGCAACAGCATCAATGCAAAACACACAGAACTTCAGGTCCTGCTTTCCCCCCCTTCTCTCTACATTTCCCTACCCAAATATTTCTTTCTCCTTCTCAGAACAGCCTGGATATGTGGCACCAGACACATGATGCCTCCTGCAGTGGGAAGCACTTTGTTATCCGTGTCTCTGACCTTCAGAGGAATACCCCACTGTGAAAGCTGGACCATAAAAGGAATCCATGTGTAGCCAGTGTTTAGAAAATCCATCTCCTTGTCCTTCCCAGCTCTGGTACTGCCTTATTAAGACACTGAAGTAGTAGCTGCTGGAGAATCTCGGGAATGATCCGAGCAGCAGCGCCCAGGACAAGCTTCTCATTTTGTGTAGGCTGAAAAGGAGCTTGAAAAAGCTGTGAGGACTGTTCAGCTTGGTGACCACAGGCCAGTGAAAGAAACCTATTCTAAAGAAACTACAGTCATCCTATTCCCATGGAAATACACATGATATTATTATTTTTTTTCATATCTAACCAATCAAATATTTTCTATGTGGGAAAAAGGGGCAAAGCAGACTGCAGGTTGAGGACTTCACCTTGAGGGATGGCATGGTGTGACATGCCAGTTCAATGGTATCATCATCTCAGGAGGAGGCACAAGGACAAAAAACCCTTCTGTGTATGGATTATGGAAAGGGTTTTCCTCTCCAGTCTCTGCTGTGCTCTGGTCCTCTGAGGAGATGACAGGTACCAAACGTGGGAGGAATGGAGGAATAGATTTTTGTGGTGGTTCACGTCCCAGCTGTAAGCATTTCTGTGAAAATCTGATGGCTAAGCTTTGATTAACAGTTTTGGAATTCAGGTGAAGATCAAAACCAAATTTGTGAGGTTTGTTGCTTGTTGTTTTTCCCCCATCCCAAAAGGGTCCTTTCACTAACAGCCACCTTATTTCTTTTCTCTGCTAAAAAACACAGATGGAAAAAGCTTTATTCTTTATATTAAGCAAGCATTTTGCTCTGGAGCCAACTTCAGCCCTATATCTTTCTCACCACTATGATTATAACACTGCCTTTCAGAAATTCCCAGGATTGATACACTGAGTATCTGATCTTCTCCCTATCACTGGAGGGCTGACAGTGTTATAAATGAAACCAGCTTGCTCCTGTTAACACTGTCTGCTCATTGGAATTCTGCTCAAAAACATCCTCCCAACCCCAAAAGACATATTTCTCCGAGATATTAGGCATAGAAACCTGTCCTGTGGTAGGAAGATGTGTACCTTGTGAACACAGATTTGTGTATGTTCTCAGAGACTTGGGAAGTGCATCACAGCGACAGAAACAGCAGAAAATTACCTCAAACCTGGTTTGAAACCAAGTGCATGGAATCTGTGCAAAGCTCCCAGTGCAAATGTGGCTGGGCTTACCCTCCTGTGCTGTTTCACAGTAAGACCTGACTTGTGAGAGGTTCAGCTGAAAAGCAGTAAATGGAGTCATGGTGATTTGGTTTCTTTCCACTCTGTGCATTTAATTGACTTCAAAATTTGCCATGGAGCAGGTTTAGATCATGCAAAGGCTCACTGAGAAGGGAGTGCTTGCTAAATTCAATAAATCCACACACCAAAATGTTGTCTGAAGCTGGTGGAAGAGGGAAGTAGGAGTGTGAAGAAGCAATTTAACCAGACCTTTGAAGAAGCCCTGCTTTTGGGTACCAATTTAGAGCACCTCTTCTGGTCTCAGCACAAGAACACAGTCCCAGAAGATAACCTTTGCTAGAGCAGTCCTTGCTCTTTGCTTAAATTACATCTGCATTGAAAATGGGTCACACCTTACCTTTAAGAAAACTGAGGCATGTTTTCAGAAAAATGTCAGAGGAAAAAAAACCCAAAACAAACTCCCAAACCAAAAGACAGTCACAACTTGCTGTTGAGTTGCAGCCTTCCCTTGATTTTCTGTCAGCATGACAAACTTGCTGGCCTTTTATTCAAGACTATCTAGAAAAGACTATTAACAAGCAAGATTATTTGGACCAGCCAACAAGTTTTGACATAAAAAGGAGCAAACCAGCATCTGTTTATATTTCCTTAATGTCAGCTGAGATGAAGCTAACCTTTAACTGTCACATACACTGCCCACTGGTTTATACTTTCCAATAAACAAAAAGAAACGCATCCTGCTCACTTTTCCACTTCCCATCACCCTCGCTGCTCCCCAGGAAGAGAAGGGCTCAGCTGCAGCACCAACACAGCAATTACTCCTCCTCATCTGTGTCACTTGTGTCACCCTCTGGTCAGGCTCCATGCCAGCGTTCTGTGCTGCCACCAAATCTCCTTCCTAAGGTGTAGCTGCCCACTGCCCTTATTCCTGTCCAGGGATATTTCTTGAGCTGTGTGCTGATGAATTAATTTGTCCAAGAAGCACAGCCACCTGATGACTTCCCTCGTGCTATGAAAGCCCTTGATCACGCAAGGACAATCTGCTGGCAAGAGGAATTTTCCTTCTTTAGCACGAGCTAATAAGGAGGTTACGATGAGAGAAATAAAGCCGCTCATAAACATTTATCTTCAGTAATTAAAAACTTGTTTAAAGGCACAAAGCCAAAAATGCAGAAGCTAATTGACCAAATGAGATGCTCCTGCAAGTTGAAATCGGTTTGGGGTTTCATTTGCAAATCACATTTTTCCTCTGTGGTTCTTTGAGCTGAGCTGTGAAGGGATGGCTTTGCCTGGGCTGCCAGCAATCTGAGAGTGTTTACATAACTCTGCTTATTCGTGTGTGAAACTTGTTAGCATTTGACTTCATCTGGTATCCCTGCAAAACAGTTGGCCTCAGCTTTTCAAAGGGAAATCTCCTCCTCTGATTATCTGGTTTAATTTCAGATATTAGATCATAAAGACATTAATAAAATGCAAACTCACACTGAGGAGCAGATGCTCCTAGAAACGCTCTGGCTAAATTTATTTTCATGTCACTCCTTAAAGAGTCTTACAGCTGGGCAATAACTGCACTTTCTCTCATGTCTAATAACTTCTACCACTCTGAGCCCAGAAAGCCCTGAAGAATAGTAACATAATTAAGCAATAAATTCTACAATGTTCTTGTTCTCTTACAAGAAGGTATTTAAATGTAATAACTAAGAGATACCAGTCCAAGTCTGCAAATTTGTAGTTTTAAAGCCTGCCATTAGTTCTTCCTCTGCCCAGATCCTTGCAACACACACATGCAGCCTAAAGAATATGTTACTGCAGGTAAATTATCAAACATATTTGCCTGAAGAGTATTCTTTAAAACTTTTCCTAAAACACAGGGATATTCAACCATCAGCTTCTTTTGTGTGGGAACATCACAGTATTCCCTTTGCTTTACTTTAAACAAAATTAAATTTATTGCTGAGCACTATTAAATATAAAGCCTTATTTACTCAAAAGAAGGGTTAATGTAGATTTTTTTCCAGCCAAACTATTTGCAAGTGTATGCATTTGTGTGATGAGGTAAATGTAATAAAATCCTACAGTATATTCTTTATACAATGAATTAAATTAACTCTGCCTCTTGCACTAGTTGTGGATATCAGGCACATGGAAAATGACTAAGCAGCTGAGAGCTCAGCTACATACTTATTGTCTAGGAAAAAATAGAAATACAGGGATTTCCCTGCCCAAGAGTCTGACAAAGGGACCAAGAACAGAACCTTTTTTATTCTCAGTCAGTTTGGAGCAGTGCCTTTGGTCTCTGCCACGTGGATTTACAGAAGTTAAACCATGTGCCCTGCTGAGGATGGCACAGGAAGTTTTTGAAGGCTCTGTGCCTTCCCAACCTTAGGCCAATGTTCACTTAATGCAGACTTTTTTGCATTTGAAGTGTCTGAAGCCTTTTGTGTGTGAGAACTGTGGTGGCTGATATGGCTTACACTGTTTGAATTTGACAGAGATTTAAGAGTGCTGCACTCTGCCCTGGATTGATAGACTGCATACTGCCAATTTGCATCTGAGACATTAAACAGATATAATTTTTCAGTATAAACATAGCAGGAAAGCCATGGACACTTATTTCTGCCATATCAGCTACATTTTTTCACTCACAATTTTCCTTGTGTGGCACCAGTTTTGGTCTAATTCAGAAAACCATGATAAAGTTCCATGTTATATTGCTCCTCACATGGTGCTCTTTTAAGCAGGCATGTTTGTCAGAATTATCAATAATAAGCAAAAAAAAAAATCTGTGTCTCCACACCTGTATTTATCAGATATTTAAATAAGATCCAGCTCATATAGGACAGCAGTCCACTTAAAGTTAATAAATTTATAGGAGGAAACAAAAGGCAGATTTTCCATTGGTAGCATGTGGGTTACCTGATTACAGGATTGGAAGGGCCTCTTTTCCACCAACAATTTCCAAAATTCCTTGGTGTTTCCAAGAGATGAAAGATGGGGCATTTTGCCAGCTGTCTGGGTGCTAGGTTGGAGCCATCCTCCTAAAAACTTGTCTGGTGTAGTACAGATAGTACACAGACTACAGAGTGATTTTAACATGCTATAATCCATAATCTGGATTATCATATCATTATGATTATTTCATATTATGGTGTGAAATTCCAAGGAGCTGATTTTGTTGTATGCTTAGGAATTGCAGTGGGTTCAGCTCAGTGAAATCTAAATTCTATATGTCTAGCTCTGAAGAACAAAACTGCTTTTATGAAACATTTCTCTGTAATGACTTTAAAGAAAATGTCATCTGAAAAACACAAAAAATTACCTCTGAATTCTACTGAGCTTTCCATACATTTGGTTATTTCCTCCAGGGCATTTGAAATGCTCCAACAGCAAAGGTTTCTTTAGTATCCACTCTCACTTGAGAGTGACTGCAGTAGAGAAGGTTTTAATGAGCCACCAGGTCGTGCTTTTCTGCCTGGGTTAGAAATGAACTCCAAAAATTGCACAAGAGAGATTCAGTGTGAAGGGCCAAACCCACCCCAACAATTCAAATATGTCTTGTCAGTGCTGGAATTCCAGGCAGCTGTGAAGACAGGTTAACAGCTGGAGCACTCAGCTTCAATTTGTTCTCAACTCTCACGCATCTCTAATCTTATTTATTCAGTGCCTCCATATTTATCTCCTGGGCAGAAGATGTCATGTCTCAGCTCTAGCAAAAAGAGAGCATTTTACAGAAAGACAAATAGAAATTCCCAAAATATTTGCAACTTCAGGATTATATGAAATTCATGGAGAGATAAAACCGCTGTAGGTTGTTTTTTTTTTTCTAGTAGCAAAAGAGGCTTGGAATAGAAAGGAGCACAACCTTTAGGAGGACAGAGGTTTAACTTTTGGGGAAATGGAGTTTTGAAATAATGCATGAACACTGGGAAATGACATGGAACACATATGCAGCCAGCTTCTCTCAGGTTCAAACATGCACTTATTGAAAACTTACATTAGGATCCCATTCTCCTTCCCTCAACACAAACCTGAATTGTAGCATAGTGTCTGAAAACTCTTAATAAAAACATAACCAGATGCTTGAAAACAAGAAATGGGCAGCTCCTAGTGTTTCAAGCAAAAGGAGACCAGAAAGGAACCATTTTTGTGTCATTCCTAAGCTCTCAACTCTGTTTAACATTTCTCACTAATGTACACCCCATACCAGGGATAACTGCACTGCAGGAATGAAAAACAGCTTCAAAAGTTATTTGTGGTCCTTCAGTGTTGATCCAACATGGACACACACTCACCCTCACTGTCCTGGACAGGAAAAGGAAATTTTTTACTTTCTGTGGATGGCACTTCCTTGTCCCTCCAGAAGCATTAAGATCCCATGGAAACAAATGTGTCCAGTCTTAACCTCTCCAGAAGGTAAGAAATGTGCTTCTCATTGCCCTGCAAAGATGTACCCTGCAGGTCTGACCTTCTTAACTTGGTGAATCTGTCCTTTGTATGCTGCCAGAGCTACAACAGCCTCCATAGGAACAGTAAAATGTGAAATTTCTGGTTCTCTCTGGTCCTCTACACACCTTCACAGATACAAACTGAAATTCACTTGACTTCTTTTTCACTTGTACCAAGTCAGGATTAACCATGTGTCTTGTTTAAGCAAAAGTTGCATTTAAGCAATTTACTATCCCAGGAAACATTCAGCCTCCTGCAGGCTCCTGACATCCCTGATCTGCAGGTTTTTCTTTTAAAATATAAAGAAATATTTTTCTTTTTTCTTCTTTTCTTTTCTTTTCTTTTCTTTTCTTTTCTTTTCTTTTCTTTTCTTTTCTTTTCTTTTCTTTTCTTTTCTTTTCTTTTCTTTTCTTTTCTTTT